>NC_069505.1:118329552-118504572 GCF_027579735.1 Bombina bombina
CAGTTCCATGACAAAGTCAGTGTGCTGTTGTGTTTGTGTGCCTCTCATCGCAAGAAAGTGGTGGCATGCCTTCAAACCAACATTGTGAGGGATGGACGAATAAAGTCCTTCCACATCTAGACAGGCCATGATGGCACCTGGAGGGACTGACAGGTTATCAATTTTTCTTAAGAAATCTGCCGTGTCCAGGATGTAAGATGGTAGTGTACTCAGAAATGGTCTAAGGAAGTAGTCTACATAGTTGCCTAAGTTTTCAGTTAGGCTGCCAATGCCGGCAATTATTGGACGGCCAGGCGGATGGTTAGCATTCTTATGTATTTTAGGAATACAGTAGAAGACAGGTGTTATTGGATGTTCAGGGTAAAGATATTTCTGTTCATGAGTAGTGATCAAGCCATCATTCTTTGCTCTTTTCAATATATTGAAAAGTTTAAATTGTAGGGAAGATGTTGGATTGAATGTCAATGCTTTGTAATGCTTCTTATTCAGAAGTTGGCGTTTTACCTCTAGGACATACAGGTTCTCATCCCACAGGACTAGGTTTCCACCTTTGTCCGCGGGCTTGATCACAAACCCTTTTGCCGTGATGAGGTCGGTGAGTGCTTTGCGTTCTGATTTTGTTGAATTATCATCAACAATTCCTGTAAAGGACAGTCGATTCACCTCTTTCTCAACTTCTCTTACAAAAATATTGACAGCTGGCACCATTGATAGTTGCGGCATATACTTAGATTTTGCTTTAAGATTGGAGGTGGTTTTATTGTAATGAGGAAGATCCTTGATCTGGATAGAAGCATTTTGGCTTCCTTCATTTTCTTCTAATAGGCTTTGTAGGGACTGAGCAGGAAACAGGTCGTATGCCATTATAAGTCTTGCCTGATAAATAGGCACATCTATATAAGAACTGGATATTGCTACCCGGTTGCAAGGGTAAAACTACAAGTCTCGAAATAACATCACTACTAAGCACAACTACCGTGCAGTCTCCCACTTTGCACTTATGCTTACCATCTCTATCATGAACTTTTCATCCTCATGCATTTAAGACTGCTTGCACGGGACTGTCTAGCAACTAACAGAAATATATGCTACTATCTGCCTGCTACTTATTCCTGCTGAGCTACGTTCCATGCTTACGCCTATACTGTTTGCTTCCTGCTTACTAACAGACGAATGTACATATTATGAGATACACTATTAACTACTTAGATCCCATCTATACACCTGCACGGCATTAAGCCTTATATCTTAAGGTGCCGCACGCAGTAGGGTGTAGTAGTTTAAAAAGTGTGTCTCACTAATATATCTCCCTTTTTATTTGTATGCACAATATAAAAATATGCCTTATATGTATTGCCCATAGTTACACCATATTTCTGTGGGCGCAAATGTCAGTATCTACTTAGATCCCATTCTTATACCTGCCCGGCAATTAACCCTATACTTGAAGGTGCCGTTCGCAGCTGGGTGTAGTAGTATGACAAAGGCTCCGTGTGAAATATAGTTACTTCACCATTCACACATTGAGATATCTCTGTCTGACATGATAATTGACAGCAAATTTAGCTATCTTCTGTAATATAGGTATACCTGTTGAAATTCCATGTCAGTATATGTACAAAGTTCAGGTATTCACGCTAACCCCTGACCGGTCAGGTTTGTTTTATTATTTTGTGTTCATTTTTTCTGTTGTATGTACAATTTCTTTCTTGGTCTATTGTTATAGACATATTGTATCTGTATTTTTGAAACAATATGTTTCGCTAAATAAATGCTAGAGATTGTCCTCTCTTGTGGCCACTCAAGTTTATTCTTTTTTTGGGATACCCCTCATTTTACTTTGATGAGCTAAATAAAAAACTTTTTGAAAAGAGTGCTGAATTCCCTGTCTTTCATCCTGATATACTAGGTTCAGGTTTTTTCTCTGTCTTAAAACCCATATAATTTATTTTAAGGGTCTGCACCACATTTAAGTCATATTGAGGCCATACCGGTATTTGTCCAAGAACTGGTGGGTCACTACTTATTAGCTCTTAGCAGTTGCGTCCCCTCCGTCATTTCCCCTATTTTTCAAATTACAGTACCTATACTACTGGGTCTAATGACCAAGCTATAGGTTTCCGGAGAGGTGACCTTTTATTGCTATTAATAATTTTTCAAGAGTTTACAACTCTTGGGTGTATCCTAAACTTGCGTGGCCACAGGAGACAGAGAAATATTTGGCATTTAAGCCCCTTTTTGTCAATTATACCACTGATATGGCTTTCACACTATCTGATGAGAATTGGGAGGCAGAGCTAACAGCATCTCTGTCCTTGTCAGGTCTGGAAGAGAGTCAGGTAGAGAATAATGCACCAGTCAATATATATGGGGCATTTAAGAACTACAAAAAACTCTTAGTGAAACAGGTCAAACTCAGGGCCGAAACTTCCAGTCTAGAGAACTATATTAAAAATAGTATCATACCTAGGGGTCTACGATTGAGACTAGACCCCGGCACCAATCTTAGGGAAGATGAAGGAGGAGAAGCGTTCATGGAGGACTGGAATTCCAGCCTGACAGAGTGCTCCATCATTTTGATGGGTAAAATGGTTAAACGTAATAAAGAAAGATTGGACAAGACAATTACACAGGCAGAGGAAAGCCTAAAAGTAGTAAACACCTTTTCTAACAATCACAACTTTGTAAAACTTAATGAAGAAATTAAAGAACAGATTGCTAGGCTACAAAATGACATTAAATTAAGGAAAGGCAGGAAACTGTCCAGAGATAATGATGACTATAAGAATAACAAAGTTTACAATTACCTTGCAGTAAGGGGGACTTATGATTCTGGCACAGATGTGTCTGATGTAGAATCAGATCACCATAGATCAGCAACGGAAAAATCACATGATTTTTTAGGGGAAGGAGGAGAGGAGGTAGGAAGAGAAGGTGGAGGAGGGAAAAATTCAGACTCACGAGAGAGGAGATATCCCTCCAGACAACGGAGGCAACAACAAAATCGGGGGAATTTTGTGAGGGGCAGACCCCAGCGATTCCGGGGACGCAGGGGATACTAAAAACAGCTGAAGAAGGCCTCCAGATAATAAATTTATCCTCTTTTAAGTTAAACCTCGCTCACATAGAGGTACTTAAAAAAGGTCTTTCTTTCTGCCCCTCGAATAACCTAGATAAGTTCAATTTCATAAAAGACCTCCATTTGTTTGCCCGAAAAATTGTGTTGTCACAATTAATGAAGGGCAAAAGAAAAAACCTAGTGGACGATGTCGCCATTACTATGGAGGACAAGACCACTTTAGAAAACCTACAAAGCCTATTAGAAGAAAATGAAGGAAGCCAAAATGCTTCTATCCAGATCAAGGATCTTCCTCATTACAATAAAACCACCTCCAATCTTAAAGCAAAATCTAAGTATATGCCGCAACTATCAATGGTGCCAGCTGTCAATATTTTTGTAAGAGAAGTTGAGAAAGAGGTGAATCGACTGTCCTTTACAGGAATTGTTGATGATAATTCAACAAAATCAGAACGCAAAGCACTCACCGACCTCATCACGGCAAAAGGGTTTGTGATCAAGCCCGCGGACAAAGGTGGAAACCTAGTCCTGTGGGATGAGAACCTGTATGTCCTAGAGGTAAAACGCCAACTTCTGAATAAGAAGCATTACAAAGCATTGACATTCAATCCAACATCTTCCCTACAATTTAAACTTTTCAATATATTGAAAAGAGCAAAGAATGATGGCTTGATCACTACTCATGAACAGAAATATCTTTACCCTGAACATCCAATAACACCTGTCTTCTACTGTATTCCTAAAATACATAAGAATGCTAACCATCCGCCTGGCCGTCCAATAATTGCCGGCATTGGCAGCCTAACTGAAAACTTAGGCAACTATGTAGACTACTTCCTTAGACCATTTCTGAGTACACTACCATCTTACATCCTGGACACGGCAGATTTCTTAAGAAAAATTGATAACCTGTCAGTCCCTCCAGGTGCCATCATGGCCTGTCTAGATGTGGAAGGACTTTATTCGTCCATCCCTCACAATGTTGGTTTGAAGGCATGCCACCACTTTCTTGCGATGAGAGGCACACAAACACAACAGCACACTGACTTTGTCATGGAACTGTTAGAGTTCATTTTGACGAATAATGTGTTTCTCTTTGACAACAAAGTGTATGTTCAACAGCAGGGGACAGCTATGGGGGCGACATGTGCCCCCACATATGCTTGCCTCCATTTGGGAGCCTGGGAGATGGAAGATGTATATCAGAGCCCTCTCTTTGAGGAAAACATCCACATATGGCTTCGATATGTGGATGACATCTTCCTCATATGGGAGGGCTCAGAAACAAGTCTTTCTACTTTTGTAGAAACTCTGAATAAAAATGACAGAAATATCTATCTCACTCTGCAAAGCAGCAAGAAGGAAATATCCTTTCTGGATATTAAGATTATTCTCAACCAGGGTTCAGTAGTGACTGAGAATTTTCGAAAAACCACTGCAACCAATAGTTTGCTTCTTGCGACAAGCCATCATCCCGACCATTTGAAGAAGGGGATACCTAAGGGGCAATTCCTTAGACTCCGTCGCAACTGCTCCACAAAAACAAAATACTATGAACATGCCAAAGAGATGCACCAACGGTTTCTAAATAGGGGGTATTCAAAAAGAGTTGTTGACAGAGCTCTAAATGAAGCAGCTAGTTCAAACCGAGAACAACTTCTTGTACCCAAACAAAAAGCTAAACAGGGTCCAATCAGACTAATAGCGGACTATAATTGTCACTGGAAAACCCTGAGAAGGATACTGCAAAAAAACTGGCACGTTCTAACGAGTGATGAAGGGGTATCTAGAGAAGTAGGAGACTACCCCACTATCACTGCCAGAAGAGCACCTAACTTGAGAGACAAACTCGTGAGAAGTCAGTATACGTCACTCAGAAAACAAACGGATTGGCTTACCACACACAGGTCCACTGGAAATCATCCCTGTGGGCGATGTGTGGCGTGCAAATACATGGCAAAAACTAAAGTGTTTTCCACCCATACAGGCAAAATGTATAAATTAAAACACCACATTACATGCAGTACCGAAGGGGTTATTTACCTCCTCTCCTGTAGTTGCCCACGTTTTTACGTGGGTAAGACCAGGAGAGCCATAAAGGATAGGATAACTGAACATAGGGATGACATTAAATATAAAAATCCCAAGAGTAATGTGGCAAAACACTTTGAAGAAATTCACGCCTGCAACCCTGACTCCCTCTCATTCATTGGTATTGACAGAGGCATTACCAATAACAGAGGGGGTGACAACGATAAAGTCCTCCTCCAGAAGGAATGTAGGTGGATTACGATCCTACAAACCCAGATACCTAATGGGTTAAACGATAGGATAGACATGGCCTGCTTTCTGTAAGGCATAAATGTCTTCTTAACCTCACTCTCGTTCTCAGATATTTGTGTACCATACAGTGATATAACAAAATACTCAATTAAGCACCATCTCCATACAAGTACTATAGAATGGCAATATGATATATTTTTTCAACTGAGTATTTTGTACGCAGGGCTTTAGCGTAGATTCCATTTGGTAACTTTCTCATATTTACCTTACAACATGCATGACCAAATTATAACTCATTTTGTACATATAAAGTTTTTTATTTCCTTTTGTATATAACTTTTCACTTACGTTATGAACCAGACTTGCTATGTTTTTAATACCACCAGAATTTGGGTAATATATAGTATGTCCGTTAAGTTTCAAATATCCTGTCTAGCACTATGAAGCTCTATAGCTTTCTAATAGGGGCGTGGTTTTTCTTAAGTTTAAAAGGGAGAGGAGAAGCTCCCTACGTCATTACGCCCTGACGAAGCCCGACACACCCAGCGGGTGAAACGCGCGTCGGCATTGGACAAGCCGACACGGAACATGAGGTTCGTGTGAACGCCACTGAACTTAACAGCTCTGCAAACTTACGCTCATGAAGGATCTCCTGTAAGATGGATTTGGGGATCCACAAAGGACTGCTTGCCATACAATAGTCCTGGGACTGAGCAGGAAACAGGTCGTATGCCATTATAAGTCTTGCCTGATAAATAGGCACATCTATATAAGAACTGGATATTGCTACCCGGTTGCAAGGGTAAAACTACAAGTCTCGAAATAACATCACTACTAAGCACAACTACCGTGCAGTCTCCCACTTTGCACTTATGCTTACCATCTCTATCATGAACTTTTCATCCTCATGCATTTAAGACTGCTTGCACGGGACTGTCTAGCAACTAACAGAAATATATGCTACTATCTGCCTGCTACTTATTCCTGCTGAGCTACGTTCCATGCTTACGCCTATACTGTTTGCTTCCTGCTTACTAACAGACGAATGTACATATTATGAGATACACTATTAACTACTTAGATCCCATCTATACACCTGCACGGCATTAAGCCTTATATCTTAAGGTGCCGCACGCAGTAGGGTGTAGTAGTTTAAAAAGTGTGTCTCACTAATATATCTCCCTTTTTATTTGTATGCACAATATAAAAATATGCCTTATATGTATTGCCCATAGTTACACCATATTTCTGTGGGCGCAAATGTCAGTATCTACTTAGATCCCATTCTTATACCTGCCCGGCAATTAACCCTATACTTGAAGGTGCCGTTCGCAGCTGGGTGTAGTAGTATGACAAAGGCTCCGTGTGAAATATAGTTACTTCACCATTCACACATTGAGATATCTCTGTCTGACATGATAATTGACAGCAAATTTAGCTATCTTCTGTAATATAGGTATACCTGTTGAAATTCCATGTCAGTATATGTACAAAGTTCAGGTATTCACGCTAACCCCTGACCGGTCAGGTTTGTTTTATTATTTTGTGTTCATTTTTTCTGTTGTATGTACAATTTCTTTCTTGGTCTATTGTTATAGACATATTGTATCTGTATTTTTGAAACAATATGTTTCGCTAAATAAATGCTAGAGATTGTCCTCTCTTGTGGCCACTCAAGTTTATTCTTTTTTTGGGATACCCCTCATTTTACTTTGATGAGCTAAATAAAAAACTTTTTGAAAAGAGTGCTGAATTCCCTGTCTTTCATCCTGATATACTAGGTTCAGGTTTTTTCTCTGTCTTAAAACCCATATAATTTATTTTAAGGGTCTGCACCACATTTAAGTCATATTGAGGCCATACCGGTATTTGTCCAAGAACTGGTGGGTCACTACTTATTAGCTCTTAGCAGTTGCGTCCCCTCCGTCATTTCCCCTATATATATATATATATATATATATATATATATATATATATATATATATATATATATATATATATATATATATACACACACATATATATATATATACATATATACACATATATACATATATATATATATATATATATATATATGTATATATGTTTGTATGTGTGTGTGTATATATATATATACATATATACACATACACACACACACACACACACACACACATATACATATGTGGTTTGTATTTTTATGCTCCCAGAGTGTATTGGACATTGAGAAACATGTACATTAAGATTCTGTAGTGTTAAATAAACTTTTTATTAAAAAAAAAATAAAGTGTTATAGTAATTTTAAGAAAATCGCGATTAAATCACAATCGCGTTTTTTTTTTTAAATCGCTATTTTTTCCACCCCATATCGCCCAGCCCTAGTTTAAAGGGTCAATCCGGTCAAAATGTAAATACACATACATGAATTACATATTTGAATAAAAACATATTTGCAATATACATGTATTAGCTAAAATGCTTCTGGTAAAAGTTATCACTGGTTTAGTGTTAGCATTTTTCTCTGCATGTGCATGTGAAGCATAGCTAGATATTCTCAGTGCCACAGCATTTTAAATAATGCAGCTGCTCAGAGTGTCAGTGGGTCTTGTATGAGGTCAGCAATTAACAAATTGAGTCATTACCAGTTGGTACAAGCACCTTAGGCTCTCTAAGCAAGTGCTGTGTTTAAAATGCTGGTGCAAGGTGCATACTTAAAGGGACAGTCTACTATAGAATTGTTATTGTTTTAAAAGATAGTTAATCCTTTTATTACCCATTCCCCAGTTTTGCATAACCAACACAGTTATATTAATATACTTTTTACCTCTAGGAACCTTCTTCCAGCCCCCTGATCACATGACTGTGACTGTTTATTATCTATTGTCTTGCAGTTAGCATTGTTTTGTGCTAAATCTTAAATAACCCCCTGTGCCTGAACACAGTGTTATCTATATGGCCCACGTGTACTTTCTGTCTCTTTGTGTTGAAAAGAGATTTAGAAAGCATGTGATAAGAGGCAGCCCCCAAGAGTTTAGAAATTAGCATATGAGCCTACATATGTTTAGTTTAAACTAAGAATACCAAGAGAAAAAGCAAATTTGATGATAAAAGTAAATTGAAAAGTTGATAAAATTACATGTCCTATCTGAATAATAAAAGTTTAATTTTGACTAGACTGTCCCTTTAAATACACATTTGAAACATCTATATCTTATTAAAAGCATTTTTGCTAAAATATGTTAATTACAAAAATGCTTCTATTCAAAACTAAAATGCATCCATGTAGATTTCAATTTTGGCTGGAATGTCCCTTTAAGCAGCAAGACATCTATAAACCTTTTTAAAGTAGACATTCTCAGGGGAAGAATAACCAGTGTATTGATTTGTGCTATTTAAATACAGGTACAAATTCCAAAATTCAAACTTATTCTGAAGTAATTAATATTATTGAAAGAAAATTAACAAAAATGACTTTTTCCCTGCCTGATATAATACTACCTTTAGGTTACATGTATAACCTGTATGCCAGGTAAATATTGCATAAATGACAAAAGATAGTTGTTTACACTTGGTCCCATCTCCTCATCTAAACTGTCCCCTTTTCGATATGCAAATATTTCAAAATTCAAACTTTTTTCCGGTCCCAAGCAGATAGGATAAAGGGTTTTCTACATGAATTTATACCCAACACTTTTTAGAGAGTATAAGCAGAGGAAGAACTGGGAGTGCCAAGGACTGAATAACAAATGCAATCTGGGTGTTTGTATTTGTAACTTTATTGGTCGCATCTTGAGAAATAGTCTATACATGAAGAAGAACAGGAATGATACAACTTTTAGAATGTTTAAGTGTGCTATGATATTGGTCAGACCCTTCTTCCTACTAACTAAGTATTAGATTTGAGTATACAAAAACATAACATTTTCTATCCATTAATTCACTTACAGTACAATCTTCAACTGGCCTTTCAGCATCTGTAGGTGTACTTATACTTTGGGCAAAATTTATAAAGCCCCGAAAAAAAGGAAATTTATGCTTACCTGATAAATTTATTTCTTTTACGATATGACGAGTCCACGGATTTCATCCTTACTTATGGGATATCGCCTCCTGGTCAGCAGGAAGAGGCAAAGAGCTCCACAGCAGAGCTGCATAAATAGCTACTCCCTTCCCTCCCACTCCAGTCATTCGACCGAAGTTTAACAAAAATAAAGACCTGTCTCAGAAAATGACAGGGTGGTCCGTGGACTTGTCATATCGTAAAAGAAATAAATTTATCAGGTAAGCATAAATTTCCTTTTCTTTTACAAGATGTGACGAGTCGACGGATTTCATCCTTACTTATGGGATACAATACCAAAGCTATAGGACACGGATGAAAGGGAGGGAACAAGACAGGAACCTAAACAGAAAGCACCACTGCTCGAAGAACTTTCCTCCCAAAAATAGCCTCGGATGAGACAAGGGTATAAAATTTGGAAAATTATGAAAAAGGGAGAAGAGAAGACCAAGTCGCAGCTTGCAAATCAGTTCCCCCGAAGCATCATGTTTGAATGCCCATGAGGAAGCCACAGCCCTAGTGGAATGGGCCGTAATACATTCAGGAGGCTGCTGTCCAGCAGTCTCATATGCAAAACGAATGATACTCTTTAGCCAAAAGAAAGAGAGGTAGCCGTAGCTTTCTGACCCCTACGCTTCCCAGAAAAACAAACAAACAGGGAAGAAGATTGACAAAACTCCTTAGTTGCCTGTAAGGAAAACTTCAAGGCACGGACCACGTCCAAATTCTGTAACAGTCGCTCCTTCTTAGAAGGATTAGGACACAAGGAAAGAACAAACAATCTCCTGATTAATATTTTTATGTGAAACAACCTTGGGAAGAAAACAGGTCTGTTACGCAACACCATCTTATCTGCATGGAAAAACAGAATTTATGCTTACCTGATAAATTTCTCTTGTGATGTATTGAGTCCACGGATTCATCCATACTTGTGGGATATTCTCCTTCCCTACAGGAAGTGGCAGAGAGAGCACCCACAGCAGAGCTGTCTATATAGCTCCTCCCTTAGCTCCACCCCACAGTCATTCGACCGAAGGCTAGGAAGAAAAAGGAGAAACTATAGGGTGCAGTGGTGACTGAAGATATTTAAATAAAAATATACTACCTGTCTTAAATAGACAGCGCGGGCCGTGGACTTGATACATCACAAGAGAAAGAAATTTATCAGGTAAGCATAAATTCTGTTTTCTCTTGTAAGATATATCGAGTCCACGGATTCATCCATACTTGTTGGATACCAATACCAAAGCTTTAGGACACGGATGAAGGGAGGGACAAGACAAGTTCCTTAAACGGAAGGCACCACTGCTTGTAGAACCTCTCCCCCAAAAATAGCCTCCGAAGAAGCAAAAGAATCGAATTTGTAAAATTTGGAAAAAGTATGAAGCGAAGACCAAGTCGCCGCCTTACAAATCTGTTCAACAGAAGCCTCATTTTTTAAAGCCCATGTGGAAGCCACTGCTCTAGTAGAATGAGCAGTAATTCTTTCAGGAGGCTGCTGGCCAGCAGTCTCATAAGCCATGCGGATTATGCTTTTCAGCCAAAAAGAAAGAGGTAGCCGTAGCCTTTTGACCTCTCCGCTTACCAGAATAGACAACAAACAATGAAGATGTTTGACGGAAATCTTTGGTTGCTTGTAAGTAGAACTTTAAAAGCACGAACCACATCAAGATTGTGCAACAGACGTTCCTTCTTTGAAGAAGGATTAGGACACAGCGAAGGAACAACAATTTCCTGATTGATATTCCTATTAGAAACAACCTTAGGAAGGAATCCAGGTTTGGTACATAAAACCACCTTATCTGCATGGAAAATAAGATAAGGTGAGTCACACTGTAAAGCAGATAACTCAAACTCATTGAGCCGAAGAGATAGCTACTAAAAACAAAACTTTCCAAGATAGAAGCTTAATATCTATGGAATGCATAGGTTCAAACTGAACCCCTTGAAGAACTTTAAGAACCAAGTTTAGGCTCCATGGCTGAGCAACAGGTTTAAATAAAGGCTTGATCCTGACCAAGGCCTGACTAAATGCTTGAACGTCTGGGACATCTGCCAGACGTTTGTGTAAAAGAATAGACAAAGCAGATATTTGTCCCTTTAAGGAACTAGCTGATAATCCCTTCTCCAATCCTTCTAGGAGAAAAGACAAAATTCTAGGAATCCTAATCTTACTCCATGAGTAACCCTTGGGTTCACACCAACAAAGATATTTGCACCAAATCTTATGATAGATTTTCCTGGTGACAGGCTTTCTAGCCTGAATCAGGGTATCAATGACGGACTCAGAGAAACCACGCTTTGATAGAATCAGGCGTTCAATCTCCAAGCAGTCAAACGCAGAGATTTGGATGCTTGAACGGACCTTGGATTAGAAGGTCCTGCCTCTTTGGCAGAGTCCACGGTGGAACAGATGACATGTCCACCAAGTCTGCATACCAAGTCCTGCGTGGCCACGCAGGCGCCATCAGAATCACCGAAGCTCTCTCCTGCTTGATTCTGGCAACCAGACGTGGGAGGAGAGGAAACGGTGGAAATACATAAGTCAGATTGAAGGACCAGGGCACTGCTAGAGCATCTATCAGTACCGCCTGGGGATCTCGGGACCTGGACCCGTAACGCGGAAGTTTGGCGTTCTGATGGGACGCCATCAGATCCAATTATGATGTGCCTCATAGCTGAGTCAGCTGGGCAAATACCTCCGGATGGAGCTCCCACTCCCCCAGATGAAAAGTCTGACGACTTGGGAAATGCGCCTTCCAGTTCTCTACCCCTGGGATATGGATTCCTGAGAGATGGCAAGAGTGATCCTCCGCCCATCGGATAATTTTGGTTACCTCCATCATCGCTAGAGAACTCAGAGTTCCTCATTGATGATTGATATTGTCCGACTGAAATCTGATGAATTTGTCCGCAGCTAGCTGAGACCACGCCTGAAGCGCATTGAATATCACTCTCAGTACTAGAATATTTATCGGGAGAAGAGATTCCTCCCGAGACCATAAGCCCTGTGCTTTCAGGGATTTCCAGACTGCACCCCAGCCTAGCAGGCTGGCATCTGTTGTTACTATGAGCCACTCTGGCCTGCGGAAACATATTCCCTGAGACAGGTGGTCCTGAGACAACCACTTGAGAAGAGAATCTTTGGTCTCTTGGTCCAGATGCAGTTGAGGAGATAAATCTGCATAATCCCCATTCCACTGTTTGAGCATGCATAGTTGAAGTGGTCTGAGGTGTAGGCGGGCATAAGGAACTATGTCCATTGCCGCTACCATAAGTCCGATTACCTCCATACACTGAGCCACTGATGGCCGAGGAATGGAATGAATAGCTCGGCAAGTGATTAAAAGTTTTGATTTTCTGACCTCCGTCAGAAATATTTTAATTTCTACTGAGTCTATCAGAGTCCCTAGGAAGGAAACTCTTGTGAGAGGGACGAGAGAACTCTTTTTTATGTTCACCTTCCATCCGTGAGATCTCAGAAAAGCCAGCACGATGTCCGTGTGAGACTTGGCTAGCTGGAAAGTCGACGCCTGAATTAAGATGTCGTCTAGATAAGGCGCCACTGCTATGCCCCGCGGTCTTAGAACCGCCAAAAGGGATCCTAGCACCTTTGTGAAAATTCTGGGAGCCGTGGCCAACCCGAAGGGAAGGGCCACAAACTGGTAATGCCTGTCCAGAAAAGCGAATCTGAGGAATTGATGATCTCTGTGAATAGGGATGTGTAGATATACATCCTTTAAGTCCACGGTAGTCATATATTGACCCTCCTGGATCAGAGGAAGAATAGTCCGAATAGTCTCCATCTAGAAAGATGGTACTCTGAGGAATTTGTTTAAAATTTTGAGATCCAAGATTGGTCTGAAAGTTCCCTCTTTTTTGGGAACCACAAACAGGTTGGAGTAAAAACCTAGCCCTTGTTCCGCTCTTGGAACTGGGCGAATCACTCCCATGGCATGTAGGTCTTCTACACAGCGTAAGAACGCCTCTCTCTTTGTCTGGTTTGAAGACAATTGAGAAATGTGAAATCTCCCCCTTGTGGGGGGAGTCTTTGAACTCCAGAAGATATCCTTGGGACACAATTTCTAAAGCCCAGGAATCGTGAAAATCTCTTGCCTGAGCAAAGAGAGAGAGTCTGCCCCCTACTAGATCTGGTCCCGGATCGGGGGCTACCCCTTCATGCTGTCTTAGAGGCAGCAGCAGGCTTCTTGGCCTGTTTACCTTTGTTCCAAGCCTGGTTAGGTCTCCAGACTGACTTGGATTGGACAGAATTCCCCTCTTGTGCTGCAGGGGAAGCTGAAGCAGGACCACCCTTGAAGTTCCGAAAGGGACGAAAATTATTTTGTTTGGTCCTCATCTTATTTATTTTATCCTGAGGGAGGGCATGGCCTTTCCCTCCAGTGACGTCTGAAATAATTTATTTCAGTGCAGGCCCGAATAGGGTCTTTCCTTTGAAAGGGATGTTCAACAATTTAGATTTTGATGACACATCAGCAGACCAGGACTTAAGCCATAACGCCCTGCGTGCTAAAATGGCAAAACCTGAATTCTTTGCCGCTAATTTAGCCATTTGGAAAGCGGCATCTGTAATGAAAGAATTAGCCAACTTAAGGGCCTTAACTCTATCCATAATATCCTCTAATGGAGTCTCCACCTGGAGAGCCTCAAACCAGAAAGCAGCTGCAGTAGTTACAGGAACAATGCATGCAATAGGTTGGAGAAGAAAACCTTGATGAACAAAAATTTTCTTTAGGAGACTCTCTAATTTTTTATCCATAGGATCTTTGAAAGCACAACTGTCTTCGATAGGAATAGTTGTACGCTTAGCAATATTAGAAATAGCTCCCTCCACCTTAGGAACAGTCTGCCACGAGTCCTGTATGGTGTCAGATATGGGAAACATTTTCTTAAAAACAGGAGGGGGAGCGAACGGAATACCTGGTCTATCCCACTCCTTAGTAACAATATTCACAATCCTCTTAGGGACTGGAAAAACATCAGTATAAACAGGAACCTCTAAGTATCTGTCCATTTTACACAATTTCTCTGGGACCACTATAGGGTCACAATCGTCTAGAGTAGCTAATACCTCCTTGAGCAATAAGCGGAGGTGTTCAAGCTTAAAATTAAAGGCCGTCATATCAGAATCTGTCTGAGGGAGCGTCTTTCCTGAATCAGAAATCTCTCCCTCAGATAACAAATCCCTTACCCCTACTTCAGAACATTGTGAGGGTATATCGGATACGGCTACTAAAGCGTCAGATGGCTCAGCATTTGTTCTTAACCAGAGCTGACACGCTTTCCTTGTAAACCAGGCAGTTTAGAGAAAACCTCTGTGAGGGTTTTTTTCATAACTGTGGCCATGTCTTGTAAAGTAAATGAATTAGACGCACTAGAGGTACTTGGCGTCACTTGTGCGGGCGTTACTGGTTGTGACACTTGGGGAGAGCTAGATGCTAAACCCTCATTTCCTTCTAACTGAGAATTATCTATTGCAATATTTTTAAGTGCTAAAATATTCTATTTATAGACATATCAGTGCAAGTGGGACACATTCTAAGAGGGGGTTCCACAATGGCTTCTAAACACATAGAACAAGGATTCTCCTTGGTGTCAGACATGTTAAACAGGCTAGAAATGTAACAAGCAAGCTTGGAAAACACTTTAAACAAAGTAAACAACACTTTAAACAAAAAACGGTACTGTGCCTTTAAGAGAAAAAAAGCTGTACAAACTCTGCAAAACAGTGTAAAAAAACAGTAAACACAACAAAATTTTTACAGTAGCATCATAAAGCCTTAGTAACTTTGCAACACTATGCAAATAAACAATGAAACCCTTAATGTAAAAACCGGATTGAAAAAACTTCAAAACTGGTAAAATAACGTTAAGCACCTTGCCACAGCACTGCTGTTGCTCCTACCTGCCCTTTAGGAACGATTTGTGGGGGAAAAAACCTCTTTACAGCCCTCAAATACAGCAGGAATCTATGGAGAAGTAGCTGGATGCTTCCGAGGTAAATAAACTGTGCAACTGAAAATAGGACCCTCCCACCTCACTCGATGTTATGGGGCCTAAAAAACAACACCACAGAGTGTTTCTTAAACTAGCCATGTGGGTTAATAACCCTTAAACAAGCCACAAAGACCCCTTAAAGTCCCTCAAAAAATGTTTTATTTGTAATTAAACCAAAACGTTTTTTCCTATTAGTGTCACCAGTAACTATGAGCCCTTTATGCAAGCTTGGATTCCTCTTTTACTGAATACAGCTTACCTTTCCCTCATGGGGATATTGCCAGCCTTTTCTAGAAATAACACAGTCTGTCTAGAAAAAAATAGACTGAACATACCTTAATGCAGTTTAGCCTGCAAACTGTTCCCCCAACTGAAGTTTTCCTGTACTCTTCAGCCCCTGTGAGAACAGCAGTGGATCTTAGTTACAAAATGCTAAGATCATCATCCTCCTTGCAGAAATCGTCATCCCTTTTCTGCCAGAGAGTACACACCGACACCGGTACCATTTAAAATAAACTTTTGCTTGAGAAAATAAAAACTAAAATTTTTGTCACCACACTCTTCTTTGCCCTTCCTAGCAGTTAAGCAGGCAGAGAGAATGACTGGGGGTGGAGCTAAGGGAGGAGCTATATAGACAGCTCTGCTGTAGGTGCTCTCTCTGCCACTTCCTGTAGGGAAGGAGAATTTCCCACAAGTATGGATGAATCCGTGGACTCGATACATCTTGCAAGAGAAATAAGATAAGGAGAATCATATTGTAATGCTGAAAGCTCAGAAACTCTGCGAGCAGAAGAAAAGGCAACTAAAAGTAAAACTTTCCAAGATAACATTTTAATATCTATGGAATGCATAGGTTCAAACGGTAACCCTTGTAGAACATTAACTAAATTCAAACTCCAAGGAGGAGCAATTGGTCTAAACACAGGCCTAATTCTAGTCAGGACCTGACTAAAAAATTGAATATCTGGCACATCCTCCAGATGCTAGTGATGCAAAATAGACAAAGCAGAAATCTGTCCCTTTAAGGAACCTGCTGACAACCCTTTCTCCAATCCATCTTATCTGAGTGGAAAAAAGGTATGGAAATTCGCATTGTAGCGCCGAGAGTTCTGATACTTGTCGCACAAAAGAAATAGCACCCAGAAAAAGAACGTTCCAAGTTAGCAACACAATATCTAAGGAATACATAGGCTCAAACGGAGTCCCTTGAAGAACTCAGAGAACTAGAATAAGATTGTACCTCCGGTACACCTGCCAGACTAGTAGATAAACCTTTCTCCAGACTTTCATGGAGGAAAAAAACAAACTCTAGGAATCCTAACTCTAAATCAAGAGTAGCCCTTGGATTCACACCAATAAAAGTATCTGTGCCAAATCTTATGGTAGATTTAACTAGTTACAGGCTTACAAGTCTGAATCAAGGTCTCTATGACCGGATCAGAGAACCTACGCTTGAATAAAATGAAACGTGCAATCTCCCTGCAGACAGCTTCAGAGAAGCTAGATTTGGACAAAGGAAGGGACCCTGAATGAGAACGCCCTTCTTCAATGTCAGTCTCCAAGGTGGTAGAGATGCCATCTATATCAGGCCCGCATACCATCAGATCCAACTCCGGTTGTCCCCACTTGAGGATCAGCTTGGAAAACGCCTCTGGATAGAGTTTCCACTCCCCCAGACGGAACGTCCGTCTGCTGAAGAAATCCGCCAATTGTCTACTCCCGGGATGTGGATCGTTGACAGGCCTCAAGAATGGGTCTCCACCCATTTAATTATTTTGGATACTTCTGTCATCGCCAGGGAACTTCTTGTTACCCCTTGATGACTGATGTAATGGTACCTGTGAATGGGAACATGTAGGTATGCATCCTTTAGGACCACTGTGGTCATGGACTGACCCTCTTAAATAAGTGGCAGCATGGAACTTATAGTTTCCATCATGATGACGAACTCTAGAATTTTGTTCTTGAGATCCAAGATTAGTCTGAAGGTTCCCTCTTTATCGGGAACCACAAACAGATTTTGCTGGGACAGGAACAATTACTCTATGTCTAAAAACCCAGGGATCCTGAACATCCGACACCCAGGCTGAACAAAAAAGGGATAGTCAGCCCCCTATCAGATTCGGTCTTGGATCAAGGGCATGACCCTCATGCTGAGTCAGTTCCAATTTCATGCTACTTGGTTCACTTGGGCTTCCAAGAAAGCTAGGGCCTCCATGCAGGCTTAGGTTATTTCAGTTTAGCAGAGAAAGAAGAAACAATTCCTCTGGAATTCCGAAAAGACCGAAACTTACCCCCCAAGATTTCAGAAATGATCTCCTGCAGAGCAGGGCCGAACAAGGTCTTACCCTTGTAAGGAAGAATAAAAGACTTAGTCTTAGAATACACATCCATGGAGCCAGGCCGTAGGCATAAGGCCCTGCGGGCCAGAACCCGAACTCTTATGTGTCAGCTGAAAACCTGCAAATAAGCGGCTGCAAGAAAGGCATTATAAAGTTTCATAGCCTTTATCTTGTCTTGTATCTCCCCCAAGGGAGTCTTCTACATTTTAAAATGTGTTTCATGTCACCTGGTATATATTGGGAACTTGAAAAGCGCGGCTAATCACCCGTAAGGGTCTAACTTTATCAACCTCAGAAGGATGAAAGGCTGAGCGGACCTTGCGGGGTATTAGGGACCCCCAGTCCACTACACGCGGGCCTAAAATTTCGATGGGAATACTATCCCCAAGAAAGTTGCCATAGAAGTCAGATTGTCCGACTGGAACCCATAAAATTGGCTGCGGCTAACCAAAGCCAGGTCAGAAGCACATTGAGAACCGCTCTCAGTTTCTTGAATGTGTATAGGGAGAACTGACTCTCACTGAGTCCAAAGTCCCTGAGCCCTCAGGAAGATCCAGACAGCTCCCCCACCACAGAAGGCTGGCGACTGTTGTCACAATTCCCAAGCCGGCCCGCGAAAGCAGGTTCCCTGGGATAAATGAACCGGAGATAACCATCACTGAAGAGAATAATTTGTCTCCTGCTCTAGAGTTATTAGAGGAGACAGGTCCGTATAATACCTGTTCCATTGCCTAAGCATGCTTAGCTGTAGCGGTCTTAGATGGAACTGAGCAAAAAGGGATGATATCCATTGTCACCATTAGCCCAATTACCTCCATACATTGAGCCACCGAAGGGCACGACAGGTATGTAACAACTTAGATTTCCTGATCTCTGTCAGAAATCCTTTTTTTTTGTTTGTTTTTAACAGGGAATCTATTATGGACCCTAGAAAGGTTACCCTTGTACTTGGAAACAAGGAACCTTTCTTCCATATTTATTTTGTAAATATTCTTAGAGCAGTGGCCAGGCCGAAAGGTAAGGCCATGAACTGAAAGTGTTTGATAAAACGCAAACCTTAGAAACTTGAAATTCAGTTGTTAACAGACTCCCAAACAGCAATCGCTGAAGAGGGAATAAACTCTGAACATACGAAACTATACAGTTCCTTTAATCCTACAAATAGAATCAATGTTTGAGTGCAATTGTTTCATCCTCATCATAAAAGATGAATTAACAATAAAACAGTTTAAATATATTTAATATAACAAGACGTCACTGTACATGAATTGGGTACCTGTAAAGCGCGGTTAATCACCCGTAAGGGTCTCAAGGCACTGCTCATTTTAACCCATTCTCATGAGAGTTTGTATCATCCTACGGTACAAAGGACGATTGAACAAACAAAACAGCCGCAATTATTGTAATAAAATTTAAAAATAACATTCTATTTCTGCCGTGCGGAAACATCCCAATAATAACATAACTGCTGCAAACAAGACATTGCTATGAATATAAAAAACAAGTCTTTGCAAAGAACCGCAGAGTCCTGCCTGTGGTTTATGAATTAAATTGGGCAATCACTGTTACCGTCTACTTTTTCATCTCAAAAGTAGCATTAGAGAATTGTGCTTTTGCTCCGTCCTAAGACACCAATGAGAAAAGGACAAATCAACATCTGAATCCATCAAAAGATTCACACATTCAAAACGATATTGTTCCTTTAAATCATAAAAAGAACTCTTGATATGTGTATGCTGATAACCCTTCAAGCACAAAGGATGGATTAGCAAAATAACAGTTACAATTCTGTAATAAATTAACCCAAAGAAAAACGGGACTGTTTCTTTAAATCCCAAAGTAACACTTTAATATTAGTGTGCTGCCTCATCTCCTAGTGTACAACGGATAAAGCAGACACTTCTTTATAAAATGTTAAGCTGCAATGCTTTATTGTAAAGTGTACTAGCTGAGTATACTGTGAACCCAGTGGAAGCTTGGAACGCAAACTAATGCGACAACCGCAGCACCATAGCTTCTGATAACCAGAACTGATATGTGAAGTGCGCAAAAAAGAGCGCACGTATCTAAAACTAGTCCTTCGTTCCTTATTTTGGCGCCACCTGATGAACTCCGCCCCTCGTGGGCGTATTGCCAGCTATCTCCTGGTCGCCATTGTTATGTTATATTATATAGGAGCGACGTGCACAAACAAAACTGAGTAGCCTGCTGCTCTAAAAAAAAACAAAAAAAAAAAACAGTTTAGTCAGCCATAACACACAGTCTAGTCAGCCGTGAAACAGAGTGTAATCGGTTATAACATACAACAAATGAGACTACGAAAGTTCCGTCCCTCGTGAGTGAAAACAACCATCTCACACAGACCGTTTCACTATGCCCCAAGTAAAGGGAAGCTGGTAGTATGTCACGTAGTGGGCCCATAGTCACACATACTGATAATAAAACAAATCGCCATGTGAGCCAACTGTGAGTGAGACAAAGTCCCAGTCTAATAAGCTGTCAGGGAAAAGCTCTTTACCAACAGAGCCCCTGAGTCCCCTATTGTACAGAAGTGCAGAAAAACTTTCCCTGTAGAGAAATAAAGCTGCACTTACCTCTTATGCTGTCCGACAGCAGGACAGCCTCAACAGGGTTCAGAGATCCATTGGGTCCCTCCTGTAGTCCTGCAAAACGATGGAGCCCGAGTTAGATTCAGCCATCACAGAAAGGGTAGCATCACAGTATGGGAGGCGCAGTGAGAATCATGTCCCACAAGTTCCCATTGCTTAAAGGCCACCAAATGCTTCTCTTTTTAACTGAAGAGACTGATTTGGTCTAGGCTACACCCCAGCACAAAGTAGCACTCAGTGGTACCACTGAAAAAAATAATAAATACTTTATTGAAGAATCTTTATTAACACCTCACTTTGCCAGCTCCTATCGAACTAACACAGGAAAAGAGAATGACTGGGGTGGGAGGGAAGGGAGGAGCTATTTATGCAGCTCTGCTGTGGAGCTCTTTTGCCTCCTCCTGCTGACCAGGAGGCGATATCCCATAAGTAAGGATGAAATCCGTGGACTCGTCCTATCTTGTAAAAGAAATGCGCCTAAAAAGTTGTGATTATTTCCGCAATAGTTCGCAATGTATGAAGTAAAAAATTTTGCCAGTATTTATCAAAATTCTAGTGACATTTTGGGGGCAAAACATTTTTGTGATGTCACGCGAATGGCTGATCCTAGTTTTCTTGCAAAAACAAAATTTATGCTTACCTGATAAATTTCTCTCTTGTGGTGTATCCAGTCCACGGGTTCATCCATTACTTGTGGGATATTCTCCTTCCCAACAGGAAGTTGCAAGAGGACACCCACAGCAGAGCTGTCTATATAGCTCCTCCCCTAACCCCCACCTCCAGCCATTTGACCGAAGACAAGCAAGAAAAAGGAGAAACTATAGGGTGCAGTGGTGACTGTAGTTTAAAAATAAAAAACACCTGCCTTAAAGTGACAGGGCGGGCCGTGGACTGGATACACCACAAGAGAAAGAAATTTATCAGGTAAGCATAAATTATGTTTTCTCTTGTAAAGGTGTATCCAGTCCACGGGTTCATCCATTACTTGTGGGATACCAATACCAAAGCTTTACTACACAGATGAAGGGAGGGACAAGGCAGGCACTTAAACGGAAGGCACCACTGCCTGTAAGACCTTTCTCCCAAAAATAGCATCCGAAGAAGCAAAAGTATCAAATTTGTAGAATTTAGAAATTCTACAAAGGCCTCATTTTTAAAAGCCCATGTGGAAGCCACCGCTCTAGTGGAATGAGCCGTAATTCTTTCAGGAGGCTGCTGGCCAGCAGTCTCATAAGCTAAGCGGATTAAGCTTCTTAGCCAAAAAGAAAGAGAAGTTGCCGAAGCCTTTTGGCCTCTCCTCTGTCCAGAGTAGCCAACAAACAAAGCAGATGTTTGACGAAAATCCTTCGTAGCTTGTAAATAAAACTTTAAAGCACGAACCACATCAAGATTGTGTAAAAGACGTTCCTTCTTTGAAGAAGGATTAGGACATAATGAAGGAACAACAATCTGTTGATTGATATTCTTATTAGATACCACTTTAGGAAGAAACCCAGGTTTGGTACGTAAAACTACCTTATCTGCATGGAAAATCAGATAAGGGGAATCACACTGTAAAGCAGATAACTCCGAAACTATTCGAGCCGAGGAGATAGCTACTAAAAACATAACTTTCCAAGATAAAAGTTTAATAACTATGGAATGCAAAGGTTCAAACGGAACCCCTTGAAGAACTTTAAGAATATACACTCCATGGCGGAGCAACAGGTTTAAACACAGGCTTGATTCTAACCAAAGCCTGACAAAACGCCTGGACGTCTGGAACCTCAGCCAGATGTTTGTGCAAAAGAATAGACAGAGCAGAAATCTGTCCCTTTAGGGAACTAGCTGACAATCCCTTCTCCAATCCCTCTTGGAGAAAGGATAATATCCTAGGAATCCTGACTTTACTCCATGAGTAACCCTTGGATTCACACCAATGAAGATATTTACACCATATCTTATGATAGATTTTCCTGGTGACAGGCTTTCGAGCCTGAATTAAGGTATCAATGACCGACTTGGAAAAACCACGCTTTGATAGAATCAAGCGTTCAATCTCCAAGCAGTCAGACGCAGAGAAATTAGATTTGGATGTTTGAAAGGACCTTGAAGTAGAAGGTCCTGCCTTAGCGGCAGAGTCCATGGTGGAAAGGATGACATGTCCACCAGATCTGCATACCAAGTCCTGCGTGGCCACGCAGGAGCTATCAAAATCACTGAAGCTCTCTCCTGCTTGATCTTGGCCATCAGACGAGGGAGCAGAGGAAACTGTGGAAACACATAAGCCAGGCTGAAGGACCAGGGCGCTGCTAGAGCATCTATCAGCGCTGACTTGGGATCCCTGGACCTGGACCCGTAACGAGGAAGCTTGGCGTTCTAACGAGACGCCATGAGATCCAGTTCTGTTTGCCCCATAGTTGAATCAACTGGGCAAATACCTCCGGATGAAGCTCCCACTCCCCCGGATGAAAAGTCTGCCGAATTAGAAAATCCGCCTCCCAGTTCTCTACTCCTGGGATATGGATAGCAGAGAGATGGCAAGAGTGAACCTCTGCCCATAGATTTATCTTTGAAACCTCCAACATTGCAAGGGGGCTCCTTGTTCCCCCCTGATGGTTGACATAGTCTAAAGTCGTGATGTTGTCTGATTGAAATCTGATGAACCTGACCGCAGCTAGCTGAGGCCAAGCCTGAAGAGCATTGAATATCGCTCTTAGTTCCAGAATGTTTATCGGAAGGAGGGCCTCCTCCTGAGTCCACGAACCCTGAGCCTTCAGGGAGTTCCAGACTGCACCCCAGCCCAGAAGGCTGGCATCTGTCGTCACTATAGTCCATTCTGGCCTGCGGAAACTCATTCCTCTGGACAGATGGAACCAAGATAGCCACCAGAGAAGAGAATCCCTGGTCTCTTGATCCAGATTTAGTAGAGGGGACAAATCTGTGTAATCCCCATTCCACTGATTGAGCATGCAAAGTTGCAGTGGTCTGAGATGTAGGCGGGCAAACAGAACTATGTCCATTGCCGCTACCATTAAGCCGATAACTTCCATACACTGAGCCACTGACGGCCGAGAAGTGGAATAAAGAGCACGGCAGGAAGTTAGAAGCTTTGACAACCTGAACTCTGTCAGAAAAATTTTCATTTCTACTGAATATATCAGAGTTCCTAGGAAGGAAACTCTTGTGAGAGGGGAGAGAGAACTCTTTCCTTCGTTCACCTTCCACCCGTGAGACCTCAGGAATACCAGAACAATGTCCGTATGGGACCTGGCGATTTGGAAAGTCGACGCCTGTATCAGAATGTTGTCTAAGTAAGGGGCCACTGCTATGCCCCGCAGCCTTAGAACCGCCAGAAGGGACCCTAGGACCTTCGTAAAGATTCTTGGTGCCGTGGCTAACCCGAAGGGAAGAGCCACAAACTGGTAATGCCTGTCTAGGAAGGCGAACCTGAGAAACTGATGATGATCTCTGTGTATCGAAATGTGTAGATAAGCATCCTTTAAGTCCACGGTAGTCATATATTGACCCTCCTGGATCATAGGTAGGATGGTTCGAATAGTCTCCATCTTGAAGGATGGGACCCTGAGAAATTTGTTTAGGATCTTGAGATCCAAGATTGGTCTGAAAGTTCCCTCTTTTTTGGGAACTATAAACAGATTTGAATAGAAGCCCTGCCCCTGTTCCTCCCTTGGAACTGGGTGGATCTCTCCCATAACCAGTAGGACGTAAGAATGCCTCTCCTTATCTGGTTTGCAGATAATTGTGAGAGATGAAATCTCCCCTTTGGAGATGAAGCTTTGAAATCCAGAAGATATCCCTGGGAAACAATCTCCAGAGCCCAGGGATCCTGGACGTCTCTTGCCCAAGCCTGGGCGTAGAGAGAAAGTCTGCCCCCCACTAGATCCGGTCTCGGATCGGGGGCTACTCCTTCATGCTGTCTTAGAGGCAGCAGCAGGTTTTTAGGCATGCTTCCCCTTGTTCCAAGCCTGGTTAGGTCTCCAGACTGGCTTGGACTGGGCAAAATTTCCCTCTTGTTTTGCAGTAGAGTAAGTTGAAGCTGCGCTACTCTTGAAGTTTCGAAAGGAACGAAAATTAGTCTGTTTGGTCCTTAATTTGTTGGACCTATCCTGGGGAAGGGCGTGGCCTTTTCCTCCAGTAATATCAGAAATGATCTCCTTCAGTCCAGGTCCGAATAGGGTCTGCCCTTTGAAGGGGATGTTGAGAAGTTTAGACTTTGAAGTAACGTCAGCTGACCAGGATTTTAGCCATAGCGCCCTACGCGCCTGAATGGCAAAACCTGAATTCTTAGCCGTTAGCTTGGTTAAATGAAAAACGGCGTCAGATATAAATGAATTGGCTAATTTAAGAGCTTTAAGCATGTCTAGGATATCATCCAACAGGGTCTCTACCTGTAGAGCCTCCTCAAGAGACTCGAACCAGAAAGCCGCTGCAGCAGTGACTGGGGCAATGGAGAGGCTGGAGAATAAAACCTTGTTGTATAAAGATTTTCTTAAGGAAACCCTCTAATTTTTTAACCATTGGATCTAGGAAAGCCCAACTGTCCTTGACAGGGATAGTTGTACGCTTAGCTAGGGTAGAGACTGCTCCCTCCAACTTAGGGACCGTCTGCCACGAGTCCTGTGTTGCGGCATCTATAGGAAACATCTCTTTAAAAGCAGGAGGGGGAGAGAACGGTACACCTGGTCTATCCCATTCCTTAGTAATAATTTCTGAAAACCTCTTAGGGATTGGAAAAATGTCAGTGTAAACAGGCACTGCAAAGTATTTGTCCATTTTACACAATTTCTCTGGGACTACAATGGTGTCACAGTCATCCAGAGTCGCTAAAACCTCCCTGAGAAACAAGCGGAGGTGTTAAAGCTTAAATTTAAACGCTGTCATTTCAGAGTCAGGCTGAAGTAACGCCTTCCCTGAATCAGAAATGTCACCCCCAGATAGAAGCTCTCCTGCTTCGGCACATTGTGAGGGTATATCAGACATAGCTACTAAAGCATCAGAAAGCTCTGCATTTGTTCTAGCCACAGAGCTGTCTCGCTTTCCTTGTAACCCTGGCAGTTTGGACAATACCTCTGTGAGGGTATGATTCATAACTGCTGCCATGTCTTGTAAGGTAAACGCATTGGACGCGCCAGATGTACTTGGCGTCACTTGAGCGGGAGTTATAGGATCTGACACGTGGGGAGAGCTAGATGGCATAACCTCCCTTTTGTCAGTCTGAGAAACCTCTGGTGATAAATCTTTAAAAACCATAATATGGTCTTTATAACTTATAGAAAGGACAGCACATTTGGTACACATTCTAAGAGGGGGTTCCACAATGGCTTCTAAACATAATGAACAAGGAGTTTCCTCTATATCAGACATGTTTAACAGACTAGTAATGAGACCAGCAAGCTTGGAAAACAATTTAATAAATGTGAAAAAGCAATTATACAAAAATGGTACTGTGCCTTGAAGAGAAAAAAGCTACCACAAACTGCAAAACAGTGTTAAAAAGTAGTAAACTCTACAAAATTTTTACAGTGTGTATAAGGGACTAAAGCAGCATTGAACCCACTTGCAAATGGATGATTAACCCCTTAGGCCCAAAAACAGATTAGAAAACCGTTAAAACCGTTAACAGTTAAACACACTGCCACAGCTCTGCTGTGGCTCCTACCTGCCCTTAAACGCGATTCTTGCAGGAAAAAACCCTCTATAGTGGTCCTAGATACCAGAGGACTCCTTTAGGGAAGCTGGATGTCTCAGTCTGAAAATCAACTGCGCATTTAGAGCGTGAAAATAGGCCCCTCCCACCATGCACTCAATGTCAGAGGGCCTTAAAAAAGTACTCCTAGGAGTAATCTAACTAGCAATGTGGAAAACTAGGCCCCAAATAAAGATTTATCACCCTCAGAGAAAAAACGTTTTTTCTATAAACCATGCAAACGTTTTTACACTAAGTAATATGAGTATTAACATGAATATTACCCTTATTTGCAAGCATGATCCCAGTCATTGTTAAATCACTGTATCAGGCTTACCTCAAATATACCAGGCACTGTCAACATTTTCTAGACCTTATCTCTCTAGAAAAAAAATATTTTGAACATACCTCAAAGCAGGTAATCTGCAGACCGTCCCCCCAACTGAAGTTTTCTTTCCATACTCTTCAGTTATGTGTGAGAACAGCAATTGACCTTAGTTACAAACCGCTAAGATCATCAAACCTCCAGGCAGAATTCTTCTTCCAATTTCTGCCTGAGAGTAAAACAGTACAACGCTGGTACTGTTTAAAAATAAACTCTTGATTGAAGGTAAAAACTACACTAAGTCACCACATCTCTCTTGATACTTCCTTTCTTGTTGACAGCTGCAAGAGAATGACTGAGGGTGGCAGTTAGGGGAGGAGCTATATAGACAGCTCTGCTGTGGGTGTCCTCTTGCAGCTTCCTGTTGGGAAGGAGAATATCCCACAAGTAATGGATGAACCCATGGACTGGATACACCTTTACAAGAGAAATAACAGATATATACTTACAGAGGTTGAATTTGGTACATATTTCAATTAATTAAAAATAAAAAAATAAAAAGGCAAAAGGGCTAAAGACTATATCAGTAACAGGACACAGCCTTGCACATTTATCTATAGAGTACATATTTCAACAACATATATCATATCAGCAATAGCAAGGGATCTGCTAAAAATTGTGCAAACAGGTAATAGTGACATCAATTCATATAAACAAATTGCTAGGTGTAAATAACAAGCTTGGCACTATATCATGCAAAGCACTGTCCCAAATCACCTGATTTTATATAAACAATCCAAATTATGACTATTTTATTTCTGGGTTGCACATAAGACAGGAGTAGTTGTAAACTTAAAAATAAACTTAGTGTCCTAAAAAAGTGAAAAGTAAAATGTCTGTAGACATCCCTTAGGCTAAGGGCATAACCATAAAACACAATACCATGTGCTGGAGCTCAGTGGAGTAAAGCAGTTGGTGCGGTGCACAGACCAACTAATCTATTATGAGATTCGTTGACAACTATTTTCATAATCTATTATTATCGATTATGCCGATTAGTTGTTGCAGCTCTACTTATTTCAATTGCACTTAAATTATTTTACTTGTTTTATAAATTTGTGTATACCTTTTTGTTATTTAATTATTAATATTATTCAGGTTCTGCGCCTTGCTGTGGGCAATTTCTAACCCTAGATACAGCAAGAAAGACATATTTCCATTTTCCCTCCAGACAAACAATATCGATCTTTATTTTTCACTCCTCGCAACCTACAAATTGGCGAGATTAAAAACAGTGAATATTTCATGCACGACTTTTCATAAATATATGAGAACTGCGAATATATACGGGCATTTTAAAATGCCAATAGAGATTGATACAAGAATTAGGCATTACCAGACAACTTATTTGCATATATTTAAGACTTGCGAATGGCCATTGAGTCAGTTTGTTCACAGATATGAAAAGTTGCGACTTAATTGCCGCATAACCTTTCATAAATATGGTGATATTATTTGTGAGGGTTTATTTGACGACAAATGTGAGACTTTTCTTATTCTCACTTTGATAAATCTTGCCCTTTGTTTAACTCAAGCTTTTCTCTTTGATCTCAAGCTACATTTACCTGCATGAAAACTAAGATACTCCCCTGGGTTGAAGGGCATCCTCTATATACATAGCAATACATTTATCTTTATTAAATTAAAAACCAACAGAGAGACATTACAGAGGTCAGACTAAATCACCTGACAAGTTTATGCATCTTTGATTTTTGCAAAAGCTGAATGGATACAAAGTTAACCGTTAAAGTTTAAAAAGCTTAAAATATCTTAGTTGAATTTACTACGTTAATTTCATCATACACCATACAGATAAAACAACAACACAGCTTAATCCTCCTAAAAATTACATTGCTTACAAGTACAAACATAAAGGGGACGTATCCCTTTGATGGACAGCAGCCAAATTGGTATGTTTTAATCCCCTTGTTTGCCAGTAACATACATTAGTAATTTAACCTACCTCTTGATTGACAAGTAACACATTGGAAGACTTGGAAGACAGATTGGCAAATTACAAAACATATTAGAAGCAGTATCTGTGCCCCTTACACCTCTATAAAGGAGAATGCTTGTGTGCATTTATTGTGTATTAGTGCTTATAACACTATCTGAAAACAATGTACACATTACATGCAATATAGGGATTGTATACCCTTAAAAATGACCATAAAGAAACAAGAAGAATAAAGAAAATCTGTATAATCAATACACAGAATAAAATATAACACATTTTGCAAAACATTGGTTCTTTTAAACAATTGCTTCTACTTTAATTATTCTATATACATTTATAAATAAAATAAAAACAGTAAAAATATGTACAAGAAAATAAATTTCTCATGGACAGAGATATAAATAAAATAAAATAGTAAAGGAATTTGGAACAGAACTTATAGATAGTAAATGTATTTTTCGTCTTGTGTAATATGTGCACACTTAAAGAAGGTATTCTGTGACTTTTTGTGCAGCCAGTTTTAAATATATTGGTCAAACTGAATGGCGAGCTATCAAGAGGGAACCTGAGCCCTTTTGTGGTCAAAGACAAAAAATGTAAAATTGGCTGTTAAGGCGAGTCACAGAACACTTTCTTTAAACTGTACAAATACTGCACAATTATTGAAAGATAAAAAGAAAAAAGAAAAAACTTACCGTCTCTTTAAGGAAACATTCTAACGCAAAGTTATTTGATAGAGCATGTCATTTTTACATTACTGGCCCTAGATACTTATGTATTTCATCCCAGAAAAGGTGTTAAACACACAAGTAAAATCCTGCTCAGAAACTGCAAGCATTGCAACTTGCCAGCACAATACAGTCAGCGATTGGTAAGTTGTCAGACTGCTGCTCCTGATTGGTCCACCAAATATTGCAACTCACACGCAGGATGTTACCTCTCGGTTTTAACTTGTATATTATCAGCAAGGCAACATAGACTAACTCTAATTACATTACATTTTTAATTAGAATGTCCCTTTAAAGCTGTGGGAATTCTAAAAGGTTTAACATACATAGAATAAGAAATAATTACTCACTTGACTTAGGATAATTAGCCTAAATTCTTCTTTGGATTTGGAACAAGAAAGAAATAAATTCACTAAGAATTTCAGCATTGGAAAGTCTGATACTATGAATCAGCTGGAGACATTCATATACTCCAGCAGCTCAGGCCTGACTGGCAACGGCAGGTCCCCCTGGCCGTTTTCTGGGAAACCATTGCAAAAACAAATGTCTTCCTTCTCAGAAAACGAAAGTGACAAGTCCTGCACTTGTCTTTTAGGATGAGGCCGCAATAATTACTTCCTGTTTCAGGTTTAAAGGTTTTAAATCAATTATCTGCAAGACTTTGAGCTATAACCTCCTACGTCTACACTCAGAGCAATATAACCCACACCAAAAAAAAAAAAAAAAAAAAAAAAAAAGGTCACCTTATAAACTCACCACAGGTAGCAAACATTGTGTAACGTGACATTAGGGAATTCACAAAGTAAAAAATAAAGGGGTGCATTTCACTCATTTAAAGAGATACTGAAAGACCACTAGATGCGGTAGAATTGCATAACTAACAAGTGCATAATAAAAAGACAAGGCAATAACACCTATTCTGAATTTCAAATAAACAGTAAAAAAAATTCTGACTTAAATTTTCTCCCATTTTCCAGCCACCTGTATCATGTGATAGACATCAACCAATCACAGACTAGTATATGTATACACTGTGAGCTTGTGCAATTTAAAATCGTGATTAATCGCCAGTTTAAAAACCGTGAGTGTATGTGATTTATAACCCCGCCCACTATGATGTCACCAATGACGTACAGGAGGTTACCACGGCAGCCACATGTGGGTAAGAGGGTGGCAGTGACTTACCAGTGCTGTACTAGCCCGCACCTTCGGCATCAAATAGGGCTGGTGAGCAGTGGTTCCTTCCAATGGCAGCATCTTCTGAGTGTACAGCTTGTGGAACACCGTCACCTGTAACACTGCTCAGATAGGTTCGTTGCTTATTCAGCTGACATGTTATGTGCGGGCACATGATCTCCTAACAGACCCATCTTGCAGCTAGAGTTTGTGCCATAAGTTTGAGTAACTTACAGTGACTAAAACAATTGTCAGGTGAGCGCATTAGTGATTTTATGGGCTTCTGGAATACTAAACTACAAGGAGCACAATTCCCTTTACTGTAGCGGTCACAAAGTTACTCAAACTTATGGCATGAGACAGGCAGCTGTAGCTGCAAGATGGGTCTGCAAGATGTACATACAATAAGTGTACTATATATGTGTAACAGTGTATGTGAATATATATATATATATATATATATATATATATATATATATATATATATATATATATATATATATATATATATATATATATATATCTCTTGTTAAGTGTGTTCAGTCCACGGGTCATCCATTACTTATGGGATATATTCTCCTTCCCAACAGGAAGTTGCAAGAGGATCACCCAAGCAGAGCTGCTATATAGCTCCTCCCCTCACATGTCATATCCAGTCATTCTCTTGCAACCATCAACAAAGAAGGAGGTCGCGAGAGGAGTTGGAGTTTTACTTAATTATTCATCAATCAAAAGTTTGTTATTTTAAATGGCACCAGAGTGTGCTGTTTTTCTATCTCAGGCAGTATTTGGAAGAAGAATCTGCCTGCGTTTTTTATGATCTTAGCAGACGTAACTAAGATCCACTGGCTGTTCTCGACATTCTGAGGAGTGGGGTAACTTCAGATAATGGGAATAGCATGCGGGGTCCCCCGCAAATGAGGTATGTGCAGTATAATATTTTCTGGGAATGGAATTGACTAAGAAAACACTGCTGTTACCCGTATGATGTAAGTACAGCCTTAAATGCAGTAGTAGCGACTGGTATCAGGCTGATAAATGTATGCGCAGTTTAGTTATTTTCTAGGGACTAGAATTTGACTGAGAAAATACTGTTAACACTGAAATAATGCTTAAGCCTTTATCTGCAGTAGAAGCGACTGGTAGCAGGCTTAGTGATAACTTTGCATGACATTGAAAAAGTTTGTTTTTAAAACGTTTACTTGCATATTATTCGTTTTGTGAGGTACTTTGGTGATAAATCTTTTTGGGCATGATTTTTTTCCACATGGCTAACGTATTTTTCTGCATAGAAACCGTTATATCAGGTCTCCCACTGTTGTAATATGAGTGGGAGGGGCCTTTTTTAGCGCCTTGTTGCGCAGTTAAAATTCTAGCACAGTCTTCCTGCTTCTTCCTCCTTGATCCAGGACGTCTCTAGAGAGCTCAGGGGTCTTCAAAATTCGTTTTTGAGGGAGGTAATCAGTCACAGCAAACCTGTGACAGTGTGTTTGACTGTGATAAAAGCGTTAAATCTTAATTTGATTATCCATTTTTGGGTATTGAGGGGTTAATCATCCTTTTGCTAATGGGTGCAATCCTCTGCTAATTAATACATTTAAAGAATTGTTGACTATAACTGAATTAGTTCATTGTTATTCAACTGTGTTTTTGAAAAGCGCTGCAGCGTTTTTTATATTGCTTGTAAACTTATTGAAAGTGATTTCCAAGCTTGCTAGCTTCATTGCTAGTCTGTTTAAACATGTCTGATACAGAGGAATCTGCTTGTTCATTATGTTTAAAAGCCGATGTGGAGCCCAATAGAAATATGTGTACCAATTGTATTGATATTACTTTAAATAAAAGTCAGTCTTTACCGATAAAAAAATTATCACCAGACAACGAGGGGGAAGTTATGCCGTCTAACTCTCCTCACGTGTCAGTACCTTCGTCTCCCGCTCGGGAGGTGCGTGAGATTGAGGCGCCAAGTACATCAAGGCCCTTACAAATCACTTTACATGATATGGCTAATGTTATGAAAGAAGTATTATACAATATGCCCGAGTTAAGAGGCAAGCGCGATAGCTCTGGGTTAAGGACAGAGCGCGCCGATGACACGAGAGCCATGTCTGATACTGCGTCACAATTTGCAGAACATGAGGACGGAGAGCTTCATTCTGTGGGTGACGGTTCTGATTCGGGGAGACCGGATTCAGAAATTTCAAATTTTAAATTTAAGCTTGAGAACCTCCGCGTGTTGCTAGGGGAGGTGTTAGCGGCTCTGAATGATTGTGACACGGTGGCAATCCCAGAGAAATGATGTAGGCTGGATAAATACTATGCGGTACCGGTGTATACTGATGTTTTTCCTATACCAAAAAGGCTTACAGAGATTATTAGCAAGGAGTGGGATAGACCCGGTGTGCCTTTTTCCCCTCCTCCGATATTTAGAAAAATGTTTCCTATAGACACCACCACACAAGACTTATGGCAGACGGTCCCTAAGGTGGAGGGAGCAGTTTCTACTTTAGCCAAGCGTACCACTATCCCGGTGGAGGATAGCTGTGCTTTCTCAGATCCAATGGATAAAAAATTAGAGGGTTACCTTAAGAAAATGTTTGTTCAACAAGGTTTTATATTACAGCCTCTTGCATGCATTGCGCCTGTCACTGCTGCAGCGGCATTCTGGTTTGAGTCTCTGGAAGAGGCAATTCGCACAGCACCATTGGATGAGACTTTGAGCAAGCTTAGAACGCTTAAGCTGGCTAATGCGTTTGTTTCGGATGCCGTAGTGCATTTAACCAAACTTACGGCTAAGAATTCCGGATTCGCCATACAGGCGCGCAGAGCGCTATGGCTTAAATCCTGGTCAGCAGATGTAACTTCTAAGTCTAAACTACTGAACATTCCTTTCAAAGGGCAGACCTTATTCGGGCCGGCTTGAAGGAAATTATTGCTGATATTACTGGAGGTAAGGGCCACACCCTTCCTCAGGACAGGGCCAAATCAAAGGCCAAACAGTCTAATTTTCGTGCCTTTCGTAATTTCAAGGCAGGAGCAGCATCAGCTTCCTCCGCTCCAAAACAGGAAGGAACTACTGCTCGTTACAGACAGGGTTGGAAAGGCAACCAGTCATGGAACAAGGGCAAGCAGGCCAGAAAGCCTACTCCCGCCCCTAAGACAGCATGAAGACAGGGCCCCCCTTCCGGAGACCGATCTAGTGGGGGGCAGACTTTCTCTCTTCGCCCAAGCTTGGGCAAGAGATGTACAGGATCCCTGGACGTTGGAGATTATATCTCAGGGATACCTTCTGGATTTCAAAACTTCTCCTCCACAAGGGAGGTTTCATCTGTCAAGGTTATCAACAAACCTAGTAAAGAAAGAGGCATTTCTACAATGTGTACAAGACCTCTTAGTGATGGGAGTGATCCACCCAGGTCCGCGAACGGAACAAGAGCAAGGGTTTTACTCAATCTGTTTGTGGTTCCCAAAAAAGAGGGAACCTTCAGACCAATCTTGGACTTAAAAATCTTAAACAAATTCCTAAGGGTTCCATTGTTCAAGATGGAAACCATTCGGACCATCCTACCCATGATCCAAGAGGGTCAATATATGACCACAGTGGATGCCTACCTTCACATACCGATTCACAAACATCATTATCGGTACCTAAGGTTTGCCTTTCTAGACAGGCATTACCAGTTTGTAGCTCTTCCCTTCGGGTTAGCTACGGCCCCGAGAATTTTTACAAAGGTTCTGGGCTCACTTCTGGCGGTACTAAGACCACGAGGCATAGCGGTGGCTCCATACCTAGACGACATTCTGATACAAGCGTCAAGTTTTCAAAATGCAAAGTCTCATACAGAGATAGTTCTAGCATTTCTGAGGTCGCATGGGTGGAAAGTGAACGTGGAAAAGAGTTCTCTGTTACCACTCACAAGGGTTCCTTTTCTAGGGACTCTTATAGATTCTGTAGAGATGAAGATTTACCTGACGGAGTCCAGGTTTATCAAAGATTCTCAATGCTTGCCGTGTACTTCACTCCATTCCAAGCCCATCAGTAGCTCAGTGCATGGAAGTAATCGGCTTAATGGTCGCGGCAATGGACATAGTGCCATTTGCGCGCCTGCATCTCAGACCACTGCAACTATGCATGCTAAGTCAGTGGAATGGGGATTACTCAGATCTGTCCCCTTTGCTAAATCTGGACCAGGAGACCAGAGATTCTCTTCTGTGGTGGTTGTCACGGGTTCATCTGTCCGAAGGAATGACCTTTCGCAGACCAGATTGGACGATTGTAACAACAGATGCCAGCCTACTAGGCTGGGGAGCAGTCTGGAACTCCCTGAAGGCTCAGGGATCGTGGACTCAGGAGGAGAAACTCCTCCCAATAAACATTCTAGAATTAAGAGCAATATTCAATGCTCTTCTAGCTTGGCCTCAGTTAGCAACACTGAGGTTCATCAGATTTCAGTCGGACAACATCACGACTGTGGCTTACATCAATCATCAAGGAGTTCCCTAGCGATGGTGGAAGTCTCGAAGATAATTCGCTGGGCAGAGTCTCACTCTTGCCACCTGTCAGCGATCTACATCCCAGGCATGTTGAACTGGGAGGCGGGTTTTCTAAGTCGCCAGACTTTTCATCCGGGGGAGTGGGAACTTCACCCGGAGGTATTTGCTCAACTGATTCGTCGTTGGGGCAAAGCGGATCTGGATCTCATGGCATCTAGCCAGAACGCCAGGCTTCCTTGTTACGGATCCAGGTCCAGGGACCCGGGAGCGGTGCTGGTAGATGCACTAGCAGCCCCTTGGGTTTTCAACATAGCTTATGTGTTTCCACCTTTTCTGTTGCTACCTCGACTGATTGCCAGGATCAAACAGGAGAGAGCATCGGTGATTCTGATAGCGCCTGCGTGGCCACGCAGGACCTGGTATGCAGACCTAGTGGACATGTCGTCCTGTCCACCATGGTCTCTACCCCTGAGGCAGGACCTTCTAATTCAGGGTCCTTTCAACCATCCAAACCTAATTTCTCTGAGGCTGACTGCTTGGAAATTGAACGCTTGATTCTATCAAAGCGTGGGTTTTCGGATTCGGTTATTGATACATTAATACAGGCTCGGAAACCTGTTACCAGAAAAATTTACCATAAGATATGGCGTAAATATTTATATTGGTGTGAATCCAAGAGTTACTCATGGAGTAAGGTTAGGATTCCTAGGATATTGTCCTTTCTACAAGAGGGTTTAGAAAAGGGCTTATCCGCTAGTTCACTAAAGGGACAGATTTCTGCTCTGTCTATTCTTTTTCACAAGCGTCTGGCAGAGAATCCAGACGTCCAGGCCTTTTGTCAGGCTTTGGCTAGAATTAAGCCTGTGTTTAAAACTGTTGCTCCTCCTTGGAGCTTAAACTTGGTTCTTAAAGATCTTCAGGGTGTTCCGTTTGAACCTCTTCATTCCATTGATATTAAACTTTTATCTTGGAAAGTTCTGTTTTTGATGGCTATTTCCTCGGCTCGGAGAGTCTCTGAGTTATCTGCCTTACATTGTGATTCCCCTTATCTGATCTTTCATTCAGACAAGGTAGTCCTGCGTACTAAACCTGGGTTTTTACCTAAGGTTGTTTCTAACAGGAATATCAATCAAGAAATTGTTGTTCCATCTTTATGTCCTAATCCTTCTTCAAAGAAGGAACGTCTTTTGCATAATCTAGACGTGGTCCGTGCCCTGAAGTTCTACTTACAGGCAACTAAAGATTTTCGACAAACTTCTTCTCTGTTTGTCGTTTACTCTGGACAGAGGAGAGGTCAAAAGGCTTCGGCTACCTCTCTCTCTTTTTGGCTTCGTAGCATAATACGTTTAGCCTATGAGACTGCTGGACAGCAGCCTCCTGAACGAATTACAGCTCATTCCACTAGAGCTGTGGCTTCCACTTGGGCCTTTAAGAATGAGGCCTCTGTTGAACAGATTTGCAACGCTGCAACTTGGTCTTCACTTCATACTTTTTCCAAATTTGATACTTTTGCTTCTTCGGAAGCTGTTTTTGGGAGAAAGGTTCTACAGGCAGTGGTTCCTTCTGTTTAAAGTCCCTGTCTTGTCCCTCCCATCATCCGTGTACTTTAGCTTTGGTATTGGTATCCCATAAGTAATGGATGACCCGGGGACTGAACACACTTAACAAGAGAAAACAATTTATGCTTACCTGATAAATTTATTTCTCTTGTAGTGTGTTCAGTCCACGGCCCGCCCTGTCTTTTTGAGGCAGGTTCTAAATTTTTAAATTATGACTCCAGTCACCACTGCACCCTATAGTTTCTCCTTTCTCGTCTTGTTTCGGTCGAATGACTCTCTCTGCTTGGGTGATCCTCTTGCAACTTCCTGTTGGGAAGGAGAATATATCCCATAAGTAATGGATGACCCGTGGACTGAACACACTACAAGAGAAATAAATTTATCAGGTAAGCATAAATTATGTTATATATATGTATATATATATATATATATATATATATATGTGTGTGTGTGTGTGTGTATGTGTGTATGTATATATATATATATATATATATATATATATATATATATATATATATATATATATATATATATATATATATATATATACACATACATACATATACACATATATATACACATATATATATATATATATATATATATATATATATACACACATACATATACACATATATATATATATATATATATATATATATATATATATATATATATATATATATATATATATATATATACACACACACACATATACACACACACACACACACGTGGCCTTCGTTTTACAACGGTTAAAATTACACCGTTTCAGAATAACAACCTTTTTTCCAGTCATGTGACTGCTATTAAAAAGCACTGAGAAGCAGTGCATTTATTAAAATAGCCAGTAGGTGGAACTGTCCGCTTGTGTTGCAGCAAAGCCAAGCATGCTGAAATTAATCAGTTTAACCAGACCTGAGCTATCGAGCAGATTTCAAAGGAACAAGATCTTCCTGTCTATAACTCAGTCCAGTTTGGAATGAACAGAAAGAACTGTTTGCAGAAAAAGGCAAGTGAAGTCTGTGTTGTGTGATTATTTTATTAGGTTTATAATGCTGTCTAGCATTTAAAGTCTTCATTTCAAAGCTTTAAAAATAATGTATTAAGTGTTACTTATGACAATTTTGAGAGGGGCCTGGAACCTATCTCCCTTACTTCCCATTGACTTACATTATAAACTGGGTTTCAATTTACAACCATTCCTTCTGGAACCTTACCCCGGTGTAAACTGAGGGCTACCTGTATGTATGTATATGTATGTATGTATATGTGTGTGTGTGTATATATAGATAGATAGATACATACATACATATACATACATATACATACACATATATATATATATATATATATACATATACATATACACACACACAGTTCCTTTAGGGATAGCACTATCTCACCACGCCACGGTGCTCTGCTAGATACCATCCAAACGTTTCACAAATACAGGCACTCACTGGTCTTGATAAAATATCCAAAATTTATTAGGTCATAGTTAAAAAAATAGTGACCTAACGTTTCGGCACGGCATTGTGCCTTTGTCAAATGTCAACATATATTCACAAAATGTACAACACACTTAAAATCATCTAACACATTTGTTAAAAACATACCCCTTATAAGGATGAGCTGAGGATTCAAATTACCGCCACACAGCCGCTCGCGTCTTCCCCATTGCGGCAATGACGTCACGCAAGCACAAAACGTACCTAGCGTGATGACGCATGGCACGGCGTTGCCATAGTAACGTCGGGAAGCCTGAAGCGTCAGAGCAAGTGTTAGCCTCAGCGCGCCTGCGTATAACCAGTACCCACATAGGATAGGCGCTTTGCCAACAGCAATATGTTAACAACAAACAAAGGTGACTACGGCAGATGTGCAAAATCGGCGCTTATGGCAGCATATGAAAATACAGAGAGTATAAGAGCGATCCAATGTGCAATTACATTACCCACATTGAAGACCCAAATAGACCAACCACAGGGTCATATCCAAATCACATAACATGTAATACTGGGTACAACAAGGGGTATTAGTAATGCACAATGTCCGATATCATACAAACATATGATCAAAAGCAAACTGAAAGTAGCAAAATTGAGGAAGTAGTGAATCAATATAAATAGTCAATACTCCAATACCAACAACTTTGACAGCTGGCAAATAATTGTCAGACTATGCATATAACCAATGTCAAAAATATCATCATAATTGCAAGTAGTGGATATTGAGAAATACATTCACTGAATATATAATAAACCACAGAACAACAAGATATATCCCACAATAGTTAGTAGTTAATGCAAACATTTTGTACAATCACAAGAGTGTAGGTTTAATAGAATGGACTAAAGTCGAGTGACGTGTTCAGTCCTTTTGGGGCCAGTGTGTCCAATCTGTGGATCCACCTACTCTCCAATTGCAGGAGTCTCTTGGCATTGGCCCCAAAAGGACTGAACACGTCACTCGACTTTAGTCCATTCTATTAAACCTACACTCTTGTGATTGTCTCTGTCCGAACCCATTTAATCTCCTCATGTGAAGCTCACTGTTTATAAGTTTCTACCTATACTCCATGGAGACATGATGTTATAAATTTTTTCTACAATTGGCTTTTATTTTCTGTTGTAGCCAGGATTGTATACATATATTTTTTTCACACAAAATGTATGCATTAACTACTAACTATATTGACTATTTATATTGATTCACTACTTCCTCAATTTTGCTAATTTCAGTTTGCTTTTGATCATATGTTTTTATGATATCGGACATTGTGCATTACTAATACCCCTTGTTGTACCCGGTATTACATGTTATGTGATTTGGATACGACCATGTGGTTGCCATTTTAAGTGTGTTGTACATTTTGTGAATATATGTTGACATTTGACAAAGGCACAATGCCGTGCTGAAACGTTATGTCACCATTTTTTATTTTATTTTTAACTATGACCTAATAAATTTTGGATATTTTATCAAGACCAGTGAGTACCTGCATTTGTGAAACAAACATATATACACACACATATATATATATATATAGATATATATATATATCTCAATGTAAATATTTGCATAGGAAATTAGCACATTTCCTATGCAAATATTTCCTAATCTCCTATGCAAATATTTACATTGATTTAATTTTGAGACATGGAGAATTTTAATATATATATATATATATATATATATATATATATATATATATATATATATATATATATATATATATATATATATATATGGGCTGCACGATTAATTGAATATGCGATTTAAAACCGCGATTAATCGCCACGGCTTTTAAACCGCAAGTGTATGTGATTTTTAGCCCCATTTGACGTCACCTATGACATACAGGAGGGCTGGTGTCATGTCGAATTGTCAAACTCGGCAAAAGAGAGAGGGGGAGAGAGACAGCAAAAGAGAGGAGAGAAAGAGAGACAGCAAAAGAGAGGGGAGAAAGAGAGACAGCAAAAGAGAGGGGAGAAAGAGAGACAGCAAAAGAGAGGGGAGAAAGAGACAGCAAAAGAGAGGGGAGAAAGAGACAGCAAAAGAGAGGGGAGAAAGAGAGACGGCAAAAGAGAGGGGAGAAAGACAGACGGCAAAAGAGAGGGGAGAAAGAGAGACGGCAAAAGAGAGGGGAGAAAGAGAGACGGCAAAAGAGAGGGGAGAAAGAGAGACGGCAAAAGAGAGGGGAGAAAGAGAGACGGCAAAAGAGAGGGGAGAAAGAGAGACGGCAAAAGAGAGGGGAGAAAGAGAGACGGCAAAAGAGAGGGGAGAAAGAGAGACGGCAAAAGAGAGGGGAGAAAGAGAGACGGCAAAAGAGAGGGGAGAAAGAGAGACAGCAAAAGAGAGGGGAGAAAGAGAGACAGCAAAAGAGAGGGGAGAAAGAGAGACAGGAAAAGAGAGGGGAGAAAGAGAGAGCAAAAGAGAGGGGAGATAGAGAGAGAGCAGATAGAGAGAGAGCAAGGTGTGGGACCGCTGTACTGCAAAAAATGGCACGTGTACACGGGCTTTAGGGCTAGCAATATATATATAAAAGAGTGCTGAATTCCCTTTCTTTTGCACCAAGACTTTCATATCTCTGGTGTCTATCTTTCTGAGTTTAAGTAATATACAGGGAGTGCAGAATTATTAGGCAAATTAGTATTTTGACCACATCATCCTCTTTATGCATGTTGTCTTACTCCAAGCTGTATAGGCTCGAAAGACTACTACCAATTAAGCATATTAGGTGATGTGCATCTCTGTAATGAGAAGGGGTGTGGTCTAATGACATCAACACCCTATATCAGGTGTGCATAATTATTAGGCAACTTCCTTTCCTTTGGCAAAATGGGTCAAAAGAAGGACTTGACAGGCTCAGAAAAGTCAAAAATAGTGAGATATCTTGCAGAGGGATGCAGCACTCTTAAAATTGCAAAGCTTCTGAAGCGTGATCATCGAACAATCAAGCGTTTCATTCAAAATAGTCAACAGGGTCGCAAGAAGCGTGTGGAAAAACCAAGGCGCAAAATAACTGCCCATGAACTGAGAAAAGTCAAGCGTGCAGCTGCCAAGATGCCACCAGTTTGGCCATATTTCAGAGCTGCAACATCACTGGAGTGCCCAAAAGCACAAGGTGTGCAATACTCAGAGACATGGCCAAGGTAAGAAAGGCTGAAAGACGACCACCACTGAACAAGACACACAAGCTGAAACATCAAGACTGGGCCAAGAAATATCTCAAGACTGATTTTTCTAAGGTTTTATGGACTGATGAAATGAGAGTGAGTCTTGATGGGCCAGATGGATGGGCCCGTGGCTGGATTGGTAAAGGGCAGAGAGCTCCAGTCCGACTCAGACGCCAGCAAGGTGGAGGTGGAGTACTGGTTTGGGCTGGTATCATCAAAGATGAGCTTGTGGGGCCTTTTCGGGTTGAGGATGGAGTCAAGCTCAACTCCCAGTCCTACTGCCAGTTTCTGGAAGACACCTTCTTCAAGCAGTGGTACAGGAAGAAGTCTGCATCCTTCAAGAAAAACATGATTTTCATGCAGGACAATGCTCCATCACACGCGTCCAAGTACTCCACAGCGTGGCTGGCAAGAAAGGGTATAAAAGAAGAAAATCTAATGACATGGCCTCCTTGTTCACCTGATCTGAACCCCATTGAGAACCTGTGGTCCATCATCAAATGTGAGATTTACAAGGAGGGAAACAGTACACCTCTCTGAACAGTGTCTGGGAGGCTGTGGTTGCTGCTGCACGCAATGTTGATGGTGAACAGATCAAAACACTGACAGAATCCATGGATGGCAGGCTTTTGAGTGTCCTTGCAAAGAAAGGTGGCTATATTGGTCACTGATTTGTTTTTGAATGTCAGAAATGTATATTTGTGAATGTTGAGATGTTATATTGGTTTCACTGGTAAAAATAAATAATTGAAATGGGTATATATTTGTTTTTTGTTAAGTTGCCTAATAATTATGCACAGTAATAGTCACCTGCACACACAGATATCCCCCTAAAATAGTTATAACTAAAAACAAACTAAAAACTACTTCCAAAACTATTCAGCTTTGATATTAATGAGTTTTTTGGGTTCATTGAGAACATGGTTGTTGTTCAATAATAAAATTAATCCTCAAAAATACAACTTGCCTAATAATTCTGCACTCCCTGTAGTATGTTTGGATCTGCACCATTATAGTAACTCTTTCAAACTAAACTTGGGTACATATTATATGTATTGAGCTTGCTTCCAAATTTTATGTACCCTCCACCCTGCTCCCTTAAAGAACCAGTCAACACAGTAGATTTGCATACTCAATAAATGCAAGATAACAAGACAATGCAACAGCACTTAGTCTGAACTTCAAATGAGTAGTAGATTTTGTTTCTGACAATTTTAAAAGTTATGTCTTTTTCCACTCCCCCTGTACCATGTGACAGCCATCAGCCATTCACAAATGCATACACACTTATTCTTGCACATGCTCAGTAGGAGCTGGTGGCTCAAGAAGTTTAAATATAAAAAAAACTATGCACATTTTGTTAATGGAAGTAAATTGGAAAGTTGTTAAAAATAGCATGCTCTATCTGAATAATGAAAGTTTCATTTTGATTGAGTGTCCCTTTAAGCACTCTTCTTCCTGGGGCTTGATGACATCACCACACATGCATCGTGACGTCACTAGCATCCCCAGGGGCCAAAATCACCAGGGATGTGCTATAAGTGTGTGTGTGGGGCAAACACATTGTGTGGATGTCATGTTCAAGTAATTAATAAGCAATAAAGGGTTTAAAGGGACAGTATAGTCAAAATTAAACTTTCATGATTCAGATAGGGAATGATATTTTAAACAACTTTCCGATTTATCATTAAATTTGCTTTGTTCTCTTGGTATTCTCAGTTAAAAGCTAAACCTAGGTAGGGATCATATGCTAATTTCTAAGCCCTTAAAGGCCACCTATTGTCTGAATGCATTTGACAGTTATTCACAGCTAGAGGGAGTTAGTTCATGTGTGCCATATAAATAACATTGTGCTCACGCCTCTGTAGTTACTTATGAGAGATCATCGACTGGCTAAAATGCAAGTCTGTCAAAAGAACTGAAATAAGGGGGCAGTCTGCAGAGGCTTAGATACAAGGTAATCAAAGAGGTAATAAGTATATTAATATAATCGTGTAGCTTATGCAAAACTGGGGAATGGGTAATATATATGGATTATCTATCTTCTTAAACAATAAAAATTCTAGAGTAGACTGCACCTTTAAATTTAATATTTACATAATAAGATAACTGACTTTTCTTGAATATAGTCTGAAATACATTAGTATATGCATAATAGTAATTACACACGTATATACTAGCCCTCTGTGATTATGAAGTCGAACACGGCCTATGAAAAGTAACATACTACACATGATTTATCTTAAAGCACTGCCTGAATTGGAATGAGCACACAGTGTTACTGAATGACAGGAACAGCTGTTGATACTTTACAGTCAAGAAGAAGAAAATATATCAAATACAAAAACTTGGCTGAGATTTCACTGCCTCAGTAGATAAAACTACTTCAAGGAAATGCAACGTGAATGGAAAAGAATATGTATTATTTTTTTTTTCTACCTAACAAATTTAAGAGACACATTATATGAAAAAAATATATTCGGGTTAAATGATTTTATTTACATAAAGCAAATAAAACATTACAATTTACTGAGAAACTGGGTACAGCATGGTTTAGCGCAAGTGCAGAAAGGAGTAGTAATATACCTGAAAAATGTAAAGCAAATATTTTTTTTTAGGTTTACTGTCCCTTAAAGTATGATACAAATTTGCCTGACTTGGCTACATACAACGCAATGCACAGTCATTTACATAATTTGATAAATTGATAAAGCACAAATTAGTGTGAAATGCGTCACATTGTTTCGATCCAAATGTAACACATTATGTTTTTGATAAGACGGATCAATAAAAAAATTTTTTTGAACTTTTGTGCCATTACTTGAGTTTGTGTTTACTGCACAATGAACATTGTCTGACTCCATCTGTTGGAGTCCGTTATACTATCCTCACCTTGCGTACATCATTTATGTCTAACCCTAATTGGCAACATTAAAGGAGATCAGAAGCACAGAATTGTGCTCATAAATTGACAGTTTTAAATGCTTTTAAAACCTTTTGTATGCAGATTTTGCAAAATTTTTATATATTATATCTATCTATATCTATATATCTATATCTATATCTATATCTCTCTATATATATCTATATCTATATCTCTCTATATATATCTATATCTATATCTCTCTATATATATCTATATCTCTCTATATCTCTCTATATCTATATCTATATCTCTCTATATCTCTCTATATCTATATCTATATCTCTCTATATCTCTCTATATCTATATCTATATCTCTCTATATCTCTCTATATCTATATCTATATCTCTCTATATATATCTATATCTATATCTCTCTATATATATCTATATCTATATCTATATCTCTCTATATATATCTATATCTATATCTATATCTCTCTATATATATCTATATCTATATCTATATCTCTCTATATATATCTATATCTATATCTATATCTCTCTATATATATCTATATCTATATCTATATCTCTCTATATATATCTATATCTATATCTATATCTATATCTATATCTCTCTATATATATCTATATCTATATCTCTCTATATATATCTATATCTATATCTCTCTCTATATATCTATATCTCTCTATATCTCTCTATATCTATATCTATATCTCTCTTTATATATCTATATCTATATCTCTCTTTATATATCTATATCTATATCTCTCTATATATATCTATATCTATATCTCTCTATATATATCTATATCTATATCTCTCTATATATATCTATATCTATATCTCTCTATATATATCTATATCTATATCTCTCTATATATATCTATATCTATATCTCTCTATATATATCTATATCTATATCTCTCTATATATATCTATATCTATATCTCTCTATCTATATCTATATCTATATCTCTCTATATATATCTATATCTATATCTATATCTCTCTATATATATCTATATCTATATCTCTCTATATATATCTATATCTATATCTCTCTATATATATCTATATCTCTCTATATATATATCTATATCTCTCTATATCTATATCTATATCTCTCTATATCTATATCTATATCTCTGTATATATATATATGTATCTCTATATACTGTATATATATCTATCTATCTCTCTATATATATATATATATCTATCTATCTCTCTATATATATATATATATATCTATCTCTCTATATATATATATATCTATCTATCTATCTCTATATATATCTATCTATCTCTATATATATCTATCTATCTCTATATCTATCTATCTATCTCTATATCTATCTATCTATCTCTATATCTATCTATCTATCTCTATATCTATCTATCTATCTCTATATCTATCTATCTATCTCTATATCTATCTATCTCTCTCTATATCTATCTATCTCTCTATATATCTATCTATCTCTCTATATATCTATCTATCTCTCTATATATCTATCTATCTCTCTATATATCTATCTATCTCTCTATATATCTATCTATCTCTATATCTATCTCTATATCTATCTATCTATCTCTATATCTATCTATCTATCTCTATATCTATCTATCTCTCTATATATCTATCTATCTATCTCTATATCTATCTATCTCTCTATATATCTATCTATCTCTCTATATATCTATCTATCTCTCTATATATCTATCTATCTCTCTATATATCTATCTATCTCTCTATATATCTATCTATCTCTCTATATATCTATCTATCTCTCTATATATCTATCTATCTCTCTATATATCTATCTATCTCTCTATATATCTATCTATCTCTCTATATATCTATCTATCTCTCTATATATCTATCTATCTCTCTATATATCTATCTATCTCTCTATATATCTATCTATCTCTCTATATATCTATCTATCTCTCTATATATCTATCTATCTCTCTATATATCTATCTATCTCTCTATATATCTATCTATCTCTCTATATATCTATCTATCTCTCTATATATCTATCTATCTCTCTATATATCTATCTATCTCTCTATATATCTATCTATCTCTCTATATATCTATCTATCTCTCTATATATCTATCTATCTCTCTATATATCTATCTATCTCTCTATATATCTATCTATCTCTCTATATATCTATCTATCTCTCTATATATCTATCTATCTCTCTATATATCTATCTATCTCTCTATATATCTATCTATCTCTCTATATATCTATCTATATCTCTCTCTATATCTCTCTCTCTATATCTCTCTCTCTATATCTCTCTCTCTATATCTCTCTCTCTATATCTCTCTATATCTCTCTATATCTCTCTCTATCTCTCTCTCTCTCTCTCTCTCTCTCTCTCTCTCTCTCTCTCTCTCTCTCTCTCTCTCTCTCTCTCTCTCTCTCTCTCTCTCTCTCTCTCTCTCTATCTCTCTCTCTCTCTCTCTCTCTCTCTCTCTCTCTCTCTCTCTCTCTCTCTCTCTCTCTCTCTCTCTCTCTCTCTCTCTCTCTCTCTCTCTCTCTCTCTCTCTCTCTCTCTCTCTCTCTCTCTCTCTCTCTCTCTCTCTCTCTCTCTCTCTCTCTCTCTCTCTCTCTCTCTCTCTCTCTCTCTCTCTCTCTCTCTCTCTCTCTCTATATCTATATATATATATATATATATATATATATATATATATATATATATATATATATATATATATATATATCTCATCAGAAAGAGAAGGCACTCACTGGGTCTTGTCCATAAAGAAATAGTCTTTAATAAGTGACGACTTATTAAAGACTATTTCTTTATGGACAAGACCCAGTGAGTGCCTTCTCTTTCTGATGATATATTGTGTGCTAAAGTGCACCTTGGGCACCACGGACAGACAGACACACGTGTGTGTGTGTGTATATATATAAATGAAGCACCACATGACACCATCACAACCGGTTCTTAAAGGAACACTCAAGTCAAAATTAAACTTTGTGATTCAGATACAGCATGCAATTTTAAACAACTTTCCAATTTACTTCCATTAACAAAATGTGCACAGTCTTTTTATATTTACACTTTTTGAGTCACCAACTCCTACTAAGCATGTGCAAGAATTCACTGCATATACGTATATGCATTTGTGATTGGCTGATGGCTGTCACATGATACAAGGGGAGTGGAAATAGACATAACTTTGCAATTTATTTAACAAAAATCTACTTCTCATTTGAACTTCAGACTAAGTGCTATTGCATTGTCTTCTTATCATGCATTTGTTGATTATGCAAATCTACTGTATTGACTGGTCCTTTAAACCAATAGCACAAACTATCCGGTATGTGACCAATCGCTACACTTACTAACGAAAGGGGGCGTGCCGCCGCTCCAGCTTTTCAGTGTATTTATACGCAGCTATTGTTACATTCGGTAAATACCTCTGAGGAAGAAGGGCACAAAAGTTTTATATCCCTTCGAAACGCGTCAGGTTCCTTTATTTTACCGTATTGATTACAGTTTTTACCAGATTCCAGCAACATTTGTTTAGGAGCTCAAGGACAAAAATATTTTATCTATGTTTTTAATTACCTCATATTATTGAGGTTACTTGATGTAAGCGCACAATTGTTAACTAATAAAGAGTGTGATATTCCCATACAATGTTGCACTATTGTATGTCCTTTCTCTTACATGATTGAACTCAATTCGAGAGAGAGTGTGAAAGAGATCTCTGGATCGAAAAAGGACGCCGCTCCACTGTACCACAGACACCGAGAGGGAGAACTACCTATACACTGCGCAGCACTTACCTCATGAGATTGAGGTAACGGAGTGTAAGTATACTCCCAACGGGTTCGTTGTGGAACGTGGATTCATTGCTATATTTGTTTAACCATTTTGGATCTCTTGTTTCCATCTACAGCCATAGAAGCTTATTTGCTGCATTGGACTTGAATTTTGAACTCTTATAGGACTTTTTCTGTTGAAATACAGATCGATAGTCAGCATTACATTTTAACATTATTATTATTATTTATGACATGTTCAGGCTATTTTAATATTTTATAGTATCCAGCTTAGTAATTTTTGCTAACTTTTGAATATCTTTGCATTTATAGGTGGCCGCAATTTGTTATATGTCTGTATGCACATAATCTGTTACATAATATCTAGCGGGCACTACACGAGTTATGCTATTTGAACAACACTACTACTCGCATTCCATTTAGTCTATTATGTGTATATTGTATACATTATCTCTTAATACTCTTTGACATCTATCAATTTACATATAACAGCCTTTAATAGTGTTATACAGTAACACTTAGAATTGCCTTACTTTTTTAAGTATAATATATCCAATATCTGATATCCCTATTGAATTTATCCACTAGTTGTTCTTTTGCAGTTCAACTGGTTTTTTAAACCCATCGATCCTAGTACTCCCAATTTAGGGTCTTCTACACCGAGTGTTGCGCCTTCCTGAATATATATATATATATATATATATATATATATATATATATATATATATATATATATATAGTACTTTCAACAACTTTCCAATTTAATTTACTTTCTACCATCAATTTGGCTCAGTTCTCTTGGTATCCTTTGTTAAAGGGTCATCCTAGGTGAACTCCGGGAAGTGAACGTGAAAAAAAAAGTGCAGTAGTTGTTGGGTGTATATTGGATTACCAATGTCTTAATGTCTTATCAGCCAGACAAGACAGTAAGTTACAGCTCAGAAACACTTTGCAAAGACAGATAAGTGCTGTCTATCTTGCGTCACTTACAGTATGTTTAAAGTGACATATCTAAGAATGTTATGTATTCCATATAATTGGAAGGGGTAAATGAATGCAGGGATGACCATTTTTAGGATAGTATGGATTGGTCCTTTTTTTAAGGTATCCTTTATTCATTGTGTAAGTAGCTTGACAAAGGGGCAGGTGTCCCGAAACGTTGTTTTGCTACTAATAAAGAGTTTGCACCTTTCACTGGGAGTGCAGCCTTCTTTCTTCTTGTTTGGATTATACATTTGAGCTCAGGGAAGCACCCATCATATGAAACATTAAAGGGACAGTCTAGCCAAAATGAAACTTTCATGATTCAGACAGGACATGCAATCTTAAACAACTTTCTAATTATTTTTATCATCAAATTAGCTTTTTTCTCTTGGTATTCTTAGTTGAAAGCAGCTAAACCTAGGTAGGCTCATATGCTAATTTCTAAACCCTTGAAGGCCGCCTCTTATTTCAATGCATTTGACAGTTTTTCACAGCTAGAGGACGTTAGTTCACGTGTGCCATATAGCCATTGTGCTCACTCCAGTGGAGTCAGCACTGATTGACTACAATGCAAGTCTGCTGCATAAGCACAGATCCTGTGAGGGCCCATGCACCAGTATTCATGCTCAGGTAGCTTAAAGGGACAGTCAAGTCAAAACTAAACTTTCATGATTCAGATAGGACATGCAATTTTAAACAACTTTTCAATTTACTTTTATGATCAAATTTGGTTTTGTTCTCTTGGTATTCTTTGTTGAAAGCTAAAGTTAGTTAGGCTCATAAACTCATTTCTAAGCTGTTGAATGTCACCTTTTATCTCAGTGCATGTAGACAGTTTTTCAGTTGGACAGTGCTAGTTCATGTGTGCCATATGGATAACATTGTGCTCACTCCAGTGGAGTCAGCAATGATTGGCTAAAATGCAAGTCCGTCAAAAGAATTGAGTCAAGGGGGAAGCCTGCAGAGGTTTAGATGCAAGTTAATCACAGAGGTGAAAAGTATATTAATATAACCATGTTGGTTATGCAAAACTGGGGAATGGGTAATAAAGGGATGATCTGTATTTTTAAGATGGTTTGTATTGCTTCTGAGAAGAAAACATAATTTATGTAAGAACTTACCTGATAAATTCATTTCTTTCATATTAGCAAGAGTCCATGAGCTAGTGACGTATGGGATATACATTCCTACCAGGAGGGGCAAAGTTTCCCAAACCTCAAAATGCCTATAAATACACCCCTCACCACACCCACAATTCAGTTTAACGAATAGCCAAGAAGTGGGGTGATAAAAAAGTGCGAAAGCATATAAAATAAGGAATTGGAATAATTGTGCTTTATACAAAATCAAAACCACCACAAAAAAGGGCGGGCCTCATGGACTCTTGCTAATATGAAAGAAATGAATTTATCAGGTAAGTTCTTACATAAATTATGTTTTCTTTCATGTAATTAGCAAGAGTCCATGAGCTAGTGACGTATGGGATAATGACTACCCAAGATGTGGATCTTTCCACACAAGAGTCACTAGAGAGGGAGGGATAAAATAAAGACAGCCAATTCCTGCTGAAAATAATCCACACCCAAAATAAAGTTTAACGAAAAACATAAGCAGAAGATTCAAACTGAAACCGCTGCCTGAAGTACTTTTCTACCAAAAACTGCTTCAGAAGAAGAAAATACATCAAAATGGTAGAATTTAGTAAAAGTATGCAAAGAGGACCAAGTTGCTGCTTTGCAGATCTGGTCAACCGAAGCTTCATTCCTAAACGCCCAGGAAGTAGATACTGACCTAGTAGAATGAGCTGTAATTCTCTGAGGCGGAATTTTACCCGACTCAACATAGGCAAGATGAATTAAAGATTTCAACCAAGATGCCAAAGAAATGGCAGAAGCTTTCTGGCCTTTTCTAGAACCGGAAAAGATAACAAATAAACTAGAAGTCTTTCGGAAAGATTTCGTAGCTTCAACATAATATTTCAAAGCTCTAACAACATCCAAAGAATGCAACGATTTCTCCTTAGAATTCTTAGGATTAGGACATAATGAAGGAACCACAATTTCTCAACTAATGTTGTTGGAATTCACAACTTTAGGTAAAAATTCAAAAGAAGTTCGCAACACCGCCTTATCCTGATGAAAAATCAGAAAAGGAGACTCACAAGAAAAAGCAGATAATTCAGAAACTCTTCTGGCAGAAGAGATGGCCAAAAGGAACAAAACTTTCCAAGAAAGTAATTTAATGTCCAATGAATGCATAGGTTCAAACGGAGGAGCTTGAAGAGCTCCCAGAACCAAATTCAAACTCCAAGGAGGAGAAATTGACTTAATGACAGGTTTTATACGAACCAAAGCTTGTACAAAACAATGAATATCAGGAAGAATAGCAATCTTTCTGTGAAAAAGAACAGAAAGAGCAGAGATTTGTCTTTTCAAAGAACTTGCGGACAAACCCTTATCTAAACCATCCTGAAGAAACTGTAAAATTCTCGGTATTCTAAAAGAATGCCAAGAAAAATGATGAGAAAGACACCAAGAAATATAAGTCTTCCAGACTCTATAATATATCTCTCGAGATACAGATTTACGAGCCTGTAACATAGTATTAATCACGGAGTCAGAGAAACCTCTTTGACCAAGAATCAAGCGTTCAATCTCCATACCTTTAAATTTAAGGATTTCAGATCCTGATGGAAAAAAGGACCTTGTGACAGAAGGTCTGGTCTTAACGGAAGAGTCCACGGTTGGCAAGAGGCCATCCGGACAAGATCCGCATACCAAAACCTGTGAGGCCATGCTGGAGCTACCAGCAGAACAAACGAGCATTCCTTCAGAATCTTGGAGATCACTCTTGGAAGAAGAACTAGAGGCGGAAAGATATAGGCAGGATGATACTTCCAAGGAAGTGATAATGCATCCACTGCCTCCGCCTGAGGATCCCGGGATCTGGACAGATACCTGGGAAGTTTCTTGTTTAGATGGGACGCCATCAGATCTATTTCTGGAAGTTCCCACATTTGAACAATCTGAAGAAATACCTCTGGGTGAAGAGACCATTCGCCCGGATGCAACGTTTGGCGACTGAGATAATCCGCTTCCCAATTGTCTACACCTGGGATATGAACCGCAGAGATTAGACAGGAGCTGGATTCCGCCCAAACCAAAATTCGAGATACTTCTTTCATAGCCAGAGGACTGTGAGTCCCTCCTTGATGATTGATGTATGCCACAGTTGTGACATTGTCTGTCTGAAAACAAATGAACGATTCTCTCTTCAGAAGAGGCCAAAACTGAAGAGCTCTGAAAATTGCACGGAGTTCCAAGATATTGATAGGTAATCTCACCTCCTGAGATTCCCAAACTCCCTGTGCCGTCAGAGATCCCCACACAGCTCCCCAACCCGTGAGACTTGCATCTGTTGAAATTACAGTCCAGGTCGGAAGCACAAAAGAAGCCCCCTGAATTAAACGATGGTGATCTGTCCACCATGTTAGAGAGTGCCGAACAATCGGTTTTAAAGATATTGTTTGAGATATCTTCGTGTAATCCTTGCACCATTGCTTCAGCATACAGAGCTGAAGAGGTCGCATGTGAAAACGAGCAAAGGGGATCGCGTCCGATGCAGCAGTCATAAGACCTAGAATTTCCATGCATAAGGCTACCGAAGGGAATGATTGTGACTGAAGGTTTCGACAAGCTGCAATCAATTTTAGACGTCTCTTGTCTGTTAAAGACAGAGTCATGGACACTGAATCCATCTGGAAACCCAGAAAGGTTACCCTTGTCTGAGGAATCAAAGAACTTTTTGGTAAATTGATCCTCCAACCATGATCTTGAAGAAACAACACAAGTCGATTCGTATGAGATTCTGCTAAATGTAAAGACTGAGCAAGTACCAAGATATCGTCCAAATAAGGAAATACCACAATACCCTGTTCTCTGATTACAGACAGAAGGGCACCGAGAACCTTTGTAAAAATTCTTGGAGCTGTAGCTAGGCCAAACGGCAGAGCCACAAACTGGTAATGCTTGTCCAGAAAAGAGAATCTCAGGAACTGAAAATGATCTGGATGAATCGGAATATGCAGATATGCATCCTGTAAATCTATTGTGGACATATAATTCCCTTGCTGAACAAAAGGCAAGATAGTCCTTACAGTTACCATTTTGAACGTTGGTATCCTTACATAACGATTCAATATTTTTAGATCCAGAACTGGTCTGAAGGAATTCTCCTTCTTTGGTATAATGAAGAGATTTGAATAAAACCCCATCCCCAGTTCCTGAACTGGAACTGGCATAATTACTCCAGTCAACTCTAGATCTGAAACACATTTCAGAAATGCTTGAGCTTTTACTGGATTTACTGGGACACGGGAAAGAAAAAATCTCTTTGCAGGAGGTCTTATCTTGAAACCAATTCTGTACCCTTCTGAAACAATGTTCTGAATCCAAAGATTGTGAACAGAATTGATCCAAATTTCCTTGAAAAAACGTAACCTGCCCCCTACCAGCTGAGCTGGAATGAGGGCCGCACCTTCATGTGGACTTAGAAGCAGGCTTTGCCTTTCTAGCTGGCTTGGATTTATTCCAGACTGGAGATGGTTTCCAAACTGAAACTGCTCCTGAGGATGAAGGATCAGGCTTTTGTTCTTTGTTGAAACGAAAGGAACGAAAACGATTATTAGCTCTGCTTTTACCTTTAGATTTTTTATCCTGTGGTAAAAAAGTTCCTTTCCCACCAGTAACAGTTGAAATGATGGAATCCAACTGAGAACCAAATAATTTGTTACCCTGGAAAGAAATAGAAAGTAAAGTTGATTTAGAAGCCATATCAGCATTCCAAGTTTTAAGCCATAAAGCTCTTCTAGCTAAAATAGCTAGAGACATAAACCTGACATCAACTCTGATAATATCAAAAATGGCATCACAGATAAAATTATTAGCATGCTGAAGAAGAATAATAATGTCATGAGAATCACGATGTGTTACTTGTTGCGCTAAAGTTTCCAACCAAAAAGTTGAAGCTGCAGCAACATCAGCCAAAGATATAGCAGGTCTAAGAAGATTACCTGAACACAGATACGCTTTTCTTAGAAAGGACTCAATTTTCCTATCTAGAGGATCCTTAAACGAAGTACCATCTGACGTAGGAATAGTAGTACGTTTAGCAAGGGTAGAAATAGCCCCATCAACTTTAGGGATTTTGTCCCAAAATTCTAATCTGTCAGACGGCACAGGATATAAATGCTTAAAACGTTTAGAAGGAGTAAATGAATTACCCAATTTATCCCATTCTTTGGAAATTACTGCAGAAATAGCATTAGGAACAGGAAAAACTTCTGGAATAACCACAGGAGCTTTAAACACCTTATCTAAACGTTTAGAATTAGTATCAAGAGGACCAGAATCCTCTATTTCTAAAGCAATTAGAACTTCTTTAAGTAAAGAACGAATAAATTCCATTTTAAATAAATATGAAGATTTATCAGCATCAACCTCAGAGACAGAATCCTCTGAACCAGAGGAGTCATCAGAATCAGAATGATGATGTTCATTTAAAAATTCATCTGTAGGGAGAGAAGTTTTAAAAGATTTTTTACGTTTACTAGAAGGAGAAATAACAGACATAGCCTTCTTTATGGATTCAGAAACAAAATCTCTTATGTTATCAGGAACATTCTGCACCTTAGATGTTGAGGGAACTGCAACAGGCAATGGTACTTTACTAAAGGAAATATTATCTGCTTTAACAAGTTTGTCATGACAATCAATACAAACAACAGCTGGAGAAATAGCTACCAAAAGTTTACAGCAGATACACTTAGCTTTGGTAGATTCAGCACTTGACAGCGATTTTCCTGTAGTATCTTCTGGCTCAGATGCAACGTGAGACATCTTGCAATATGTAAGAGAAAAAACAACATATAAAGCAAAATTGATCAAATTCCTTAAATGACAGTTTCAGGAATGGGAAAAAATGCCAAAGAACAAGCTTCTAGCAACCAGAAGCAATAAAAAATGAGACTTAAATAATGTGGAGACAAAAGCGACGCCCATATTTTTTCGCGCCAAATAAGACGCCCACATTATTTGGCGCCTAAATGCTTTTTGGCGCCAAAAATGACGCCACATCCGGAAACGCCGACATTTTTGGCGCGAAATAACGTCAAAGAATGACGCAACTTCCGGCGACACGTATGACGCCGGAAACGGAAATAGAATTTTTGCGCCAAAAAAGTCCGCGTCAAGAATGACGCAATAAAATGAAGCATTTTCAGCCCCCGCGAGCCTAACAGCCCACAGGGAAAAAGTCAAATTTTAAGGTAAGAAAAAATGGTCAAATCAAAATGCATTATCCCAAATATGAAACTGACTGTCTGAAAATAAGGAAAGTTGAACATTCTGAGACAAGGCAAATAAATGTTTGAATACATATATTTAGAACTTTATAAACAAAGTGCCCAACCATAGCTTGGAGTGTCACAGAAAATAAGACTTACTTACCCCAGGACACTCATCTACATATAGCAGATAGCCAAACCAGTACTGAAACGAGAATCAGCAGAGGTAATGGTATATATAAGAGTATATCGTCGATCTGAAAAGGGAGGTAAGAGATGAATCTCTACGACCGATAACAGAGAACCTATGAAATAGACCCCGTAGAAGGAGATCACTGCATTCAAATAGGCAATACTCTCCTCACATCCCTCTGACATTCACTGCACGCTGAGAGGAAAACCGGGCTCCAACTTGCTGCGGAGCGCATATCAACGTAGAATCTAGCACAAACTTACTTCACCACCTCCATCGGAGGCAAAGTTTGTAAAACTGAATTGTGGGTGTGGTGAGGGGTGTATTTATAGGCATTTTGAGGTTTGGGAAACTTTGCCCCTCCTGGTAGGAATGTATATCCCATACGTCACTAGCTCATGGACTCTTGCTAATTACATGAAAGAAATAATAATATGTGTCACACAAGCCACCATTGACTCTGAGAAGGTGTGGTGTTTGAATACTCGTGCACAGACCTGCACAAGATATGCGAGTATGCCGCATAAAAACATTTGTTACTAGAAGTATTTTTTCTTATGTTAGTATATTACAAAATTGCTTCAATTTTACATAGAAATGCATCCATGCACATTTCAATTTGACCTTTTTATCCCTTTAATCCCTTTAAGGTTTAACAATTGAAATTTTTAAGCAAATTATTGTCTGTATCCATTTCCCATTGTACACTCAAACAGGCATAACATTGTCTGTTGCATTTATAAAAAAAAATGTTTGCACTGTAAAATGTAGTAGTTTAAAAAAATATATTGAAAAAAAAAAACTTTGTGCAGGAGAAGTCCTTGTGATACCCATGACAGCTGTAGCCAACAGTACGGGGCAAATACAGTGGTAGCAGTTGGCAGGAAGCTAGAGATGGGAAAACACACACAGCTGTCATGTTTAAAGTATCCTGCTGGCTGCCATTCATACCTACTGATCAACTTTTAAAGGGACAGTTTACTCAAAAATGTTCTCCCCTTTGATTTGTTCCCAATGATCCACTTTACCTGCTGGAGTGTATGAAAATTGTTTACAAGTATTTCCATTACCCTTAGATAGGGGAGCGATAGTAAGCGCTAAAAAGCTTGAAAGGCTAGATGCTTTGAGGATGTAACAATTATTTTAATATACAATCGGTTAAAATCACATATAAAAGTAGATACAGGGTTTGAACATTAAATCTTGCAATAAAAAAATCACAATAAATTTATGGATCCATGAGAAATTAAAACATAGAAAATACAATTGAGTGAGCTAGCTTTATGAATCGTTGAATAAGATTGGTGTACGCTATATTCAAGGTTGCATAAGTGATGTCAGAGTGGATATGCTGGTGTGTGGATCTGTCTAATGGTTAATTCTAATATGTGAGTTGACTCCTGGTGGGTAATGTAGGTGCAATAAAAAGTGGTGCGAATTATGTCTGCAAATACAACTGTAAAATAGAACTTAAAAATAGTACAAAATTATACGCAAATTACAAAACGTGTATGTCCTATATCTAGGACCTCAAGAACAAAGGTGAAGTGAGGGGACGTGACGTGTTATAAAAGGTGGGTGTCGACCCAAAGGACTTCCCACACTAGCGCTAGTGTTACAAAAATGCAAAAAAAAATTGTAGAAAAAATGTAGTCTCTTAGAAGATAGTTGTAATGTCCTCCAAATGTGGTGATGGTGTGGTGGTGAATGGGTGGGGGATCAGTTCCAATACAATAAGTTCCAATAAAATAATCCAATAGAAAGGCAATTCCAAAATATACTGATAACAAAAACAATCCAATCGAAAATGTGAAGGTGTGAGTTCCAATTAATAAAACAAAGTGAGGAAAATACACACAAATTGGTGAAAAAAATCCAAAAATTAATGTGGAAAAAATTCCAAAAAATAAATGTGTAGAAGAGATGGTGAAAAAGCAGAAAAATTCCAGTAAAATTAACAATAAAAATATATAAAAATATATAAAATAGAACAAGGTTAAATCGATGCCAAAGTCCAGAGGTGGTGATTACCAACACCTCTGATTTTAGTTAAAAAACTTTCTGTGATATGTCCAAGTTTGTATGTGCAAAGGATACACAAACAAAAAATACCAATATTACAATGCAAATAAATGATGAAATACCTGAAAAAGAAAGAAAAAAACAATAGTGCAACACTGTATATAAAAGGACAATAGTGGTATAAGTAACAAGCTCACCAGTATGTCAACGCGTTTCGGCCACAAATTAGCCTTTATCAAGACTATACTGAGTTTGTTAGTCTGGGAGCTTTTAAAGCCTGAATCAGAAATTGATTGTGTGAAATTTGGCGCCAAACGTTGAAAGGGACTTCCCCTTCCTGTTTGCCTCAAAGCATCTCTGGGAAATGTACTGATGTTGTTTGATTTTTGATTGTCAATGCAATATTCAGTCCTAGTATGTTACTATCGGGGTCATGGAAACTATTGTGTGTGCTTTATTTTTATGTCCGGTTCTAATAGAGACATGTGATCGTTATATCTTGCCACTGTGATGAATGCCGTTGTTACCCTCATATGTTCTGTTGATTATTCTAATGTTTTCAATTTTTCTTTTTCTTTCTCAAGAGGAGAAGTTTGATCTAGCCTTTAATTCACGATAATTGTGTTTGTTGTTATCGATCAGGATATTTTGGACCGGAAGTGGCGGCTTCCGTATTGCTTTCTTTTATTAGGTTGTGACTTCAAAACACAAAATCAGCTAATTCATATACACAAATAAGCCTTAAAAAGCAAATCTCATACATTGTATACTCTGCAGCTGGTAAAAAAAAAAAAGAAATTGGAAACACATTAAGGGAAAAACAATTTTATAGTATACGGTCCTTTTAACTGAGGGAGCATTCAAGCTAATGCAAATGACTTAGCTTTTTAAAAAGAATGGGGATAACCTCAAAATGAAAACAACCGTCATGGCATTGCCCTGAGGTTTGGCAGAGGGTGGGCACACCACTTATTGGTCATGGTTAAACCCCCTGACACAGGAGTGGATGCTCTTATGAACAATAGGGCCTTAAAGATAAACCCATTATTGGACCTTGAGCCTCAGGGCATTTGGTCACCTCCCCACAAAGATCAACCTATTTCAAGACAAGTAGCCTATCCCAGTGCCATACTACTTACAGATCCAGGTGGAAACAACATATTTGCTAATTATGGTATCTAAGCCCTATGATATGTACATCTGATACCCCTGAAAGCAGCATCAGGTTATTCTCAGTAGTGTTTATGTATGATGTCATTGTGCTGATTGCCAAGACATGCATGCATATACTACACATCCATCTGCAGTGGTGCCGAGATTCACTACAGCTAGCACACAAGACCTATGGTCTTTATCGGGACAAAGAAATTGCTGATCACCTGACATTCCAATAGTCTTTCACTTGTTAGCAGCCATAGGACACATTCCACAACTACAGATTAAAACCACAATTCTCAACAATGGGACATCACACCAATAGATCAGAAGATAAAGTAAGCCAGATAAACCAGAAATTGTTGCTTGGAATTAAAGAACCCCAATAATTATGTATGGCTTTTGAAATCACATACTGCATATATGGAAACTCCACCAAGATGCTCATGACAAGGGTGCCTAAAAAGATTGTGTAGCTCGAAATATGCGCAGAGTCCTTATAATACTAGTCTATTTTCATAAGAAAAAAGGAATGCTAGGTAAGAGCAGCAAGAATGATTTAGCGCTAGTTACCATAGATGCTGAGAAAGCATTTGATTCTATAACATGGGATCATATGTTCACATCTTTAGAGAAGTTTGGTTTCGAAGGTAATATATTGAACATCATAAAGTTAATATACAACAAGCCCAGATCACAGCTATAAGTAAATAACGAATTGACACAATACATAATATTGCAGAGTGGCACCCGCCAGGGTTGCCTTCTTTCACCTTTTTTGTTTAATGTTTCGCTCGAGCCATTGGCTATCTACTTAAGGAAGAAAATAAAGGGTATAGAGATAGGTAACAGGAATTTAGTGATTTCATTATACGCAGATGACAATTTGCTATTCTTAAAGAACACAAATTTAAATATACCCAAGTGTTTAGATATTATAAAAAATTACAGCCAGTTTTCTGGATATAAAATAAATTCTAGTAAGACCGAAATTTTGTGGATACACAAAACTCAAAAAAGTTATGATAAACATCCATTCCAGGAAGTCAGACATATTAAATATTTAGGGATTAAGCTTAGCAATAATCCAAATGAATGGTATTCGCTGAATTATGAGGTTTTTAGGGAGCTTGCCAATGACTTTAGCAAGTGGAACATGTTTTTCTTATCACTGTCCGCGAAGGTAATGATTATTAAAACAATTTTTCCACGTATAGTATTCCTGATGCAAAATTTACCAATATTCATCTCTTTGCAAGACAAAGAAATACAATAAGGCCTGTGCAGGATTTATATGGGGGAGTAAGAAACCACGACTAACAATCAATAGACTTAAGGAACTTAAAGAATATGGGGGCTTCTCTCTATCCAATTTAAAATATTATAATTTAGTGTCACTAGCAAAATATACCGTAGATTGGCTTACAGAAGCTGAGTACACCACGTACTATGACTTAGAATTTAGTATAGTAGCTCCATTCAACTTAAAGGCTCTACTTCACCATCCATACAGTAAATTACCAAGCACGATTCATCAGATGTCAACATTGGCAAATATAATCTGCGCTTGGCAGAAAGTACTCCAGCATCTGTCAATTGACTATCCTATATCACGTTATCTACCTTTGATGGGTACAATTGATTTCTCACCGGGATACCATAATTTCGTCTTCCAGGAATGGCGGGAGAAGGGACTAGTGAATTTTGCACAATTATTATATGAAAATAGAAGATAGAAACATATACAGTGATAGCTAGAAAATAAAACCTTTCCCCAAAAAATGTTTTCGCATATTTGCAGGCCAGAAGCTTCATGAATCAATTAGATTGGGGAGAAAGAGGAATTAGAGAATGGTTGGAAATAGAGGCAGGGTTGAATATTTACAAAGCTGGAGCCCGCTCAATCAAATATTGGTACCAAAGATTACTTATAAAGGGGGGACAGGACTATGTGGATAAGTTAAAGAGGGGTTACCTGAAATATTTTCCAGAAATATCGGTCCAAGAGATAAGGAAAAGTATAAGTATATCGGAAGATACCACAACTAACTGTAGTTGGAGAGAATCACAAGTAAAGCATTTAAATAAATATTATCTGACACCAGATAGGATTAACAATGACGTACCTGTACTCTGTACTAAATGTAGAGCAGAGGGGGCAGATATCTTTCACTGTTTTTGGGCATGCACAAAGATCAGACAGTACAGGTAGCCCTCAGTTTATGCCGGGGTTATGTTCCAGAAGGAATGGTTGTAAATCGAAACCGTTGTAAATTGAAACCCAGTTTATAATGTAAGTCAATGGGAAGTGAGGGAGATAGGTTCCAGGCCCCTCTCAAAATTAAAAAAAAAGTAACACCCAATACATTATTTTTAAAGCTTTGAAATGAAGACTTTAAATGCTAATTATAAACCTAATAAAATAATCACACAACACAGAATAAATAATTAAACTAAGTTAAATGAACAAAAACATTTGCTAAACAGCATTATAAACCTAATAAAATAATCACACAACACAGGCTTCCCTTGTATTTTTCTGCAAACAGTTCTTTCTATGTATTCCAATCTGGACTGATTTAGAGACATGAAGATCTTGTTCCTTTGAAATCTGCTCGATAGCTCAGGTCTGCTTAAACTGATTAATTTCAGCTTGCTTGGCTTTGCTGCAACACAAGCGGACAGCTCCGCCTACTGGCTATTTTAATAAATACACTGCTTCTCAATGCTTTTCAATAGCAGTCACATGACTGGAAAAAAAGGTTGTTATTCTGAAACAGTGTAAATTGCCACCTGTACTGGGGCAAGATTAATTTCTGGTTAAAGAAGATATTGAAAAATGATTTTATGATTGTACTATATTTTGTGTTTTTCTTAGTTCAAAACCCAACGCAAAAAGGGAGACAAAACGTTAATAAAATGTGTCAATCTTAGTGGCACGCAATTTAATCCTTAAAAAGGTGGGCTTCCCATGTAGTTCCTAGTATTGCGGAATTTATTAATGCATTAAAATTACAAATGAGCATAGAAATACATGACAATAACTTACTGAAAGAAAATTATTTCAGAAACTACTTCAAAAAATGGTTAAAAGTGATTCTGACCTGGCCAGTGCCAAACCAAATTCAATTCATCGCACATTTAAAACACTCAACACTTTTACAAGTATTGATTATTGAGGGGGTTCTCCCTAGACAATGGTTAGAATCATAAGACACACAAGAGAAGGTCTATGCAGAACCGGGGGAGCCGAGGAGAGAAAAAAAGGGGAGAAAAATTATTTTTCTTTTTTTTCTCTCTCTGCGGTTGTTTTGTTGTGGTTAATTGTTGTTGGGGAAGGTGGCCGATGACGATGAGGAAGATATATTTAAGCTTTTTTTTTTTTTTGATGATGTTAAATTGTAAATAAGAACAAAACATTTAAAAAGAAATGTAACTAAAGAAGAGGGTAACATCGGAGCAGATAATATTAGAGTTAATATATCATTTTTGTTGATGGCTATGCTCGGATGTTTTTCCTTTGTCTTTTTTTTTTTACATGTTACCAAAAAAGATTGGTATCCTATAATTTCTATATATTGTTTGACACTATACTGTATTTATGAATGTATGTAGATAAAAACTAATAAATATTATTATAAAAAAAAAAAACATAATTTATGCTTACCTGATAAATTCCTTTCTTCTGTAGTGTGATCAGTCCACGGGTCATCATTACTTCTGGGATATTACTCCTCCCCAACAGGAAGTGCAAGAGGATTCACCCAGCAGAGCTGCATATAGCTCCTCCCCTCTACGTCACTCCCAGTCATTCGACCAAGGACCAACGAGAAAGGAAAAGCCAAGGGTGAAGTGGTGACTGGAGTATAAATTAAAAAATATTTACCTGCCTTAAAAACAGGGCGGGCCGTGGACTGATCACACTACAGAAGAAAGGAATTTATCAGGTAAGCATAAATTATGTTTTCTTCTGTTAAGTGTGATCAGTCCACGGGTCATCATTACTTCTGGGATACCAATACCAAAGCAAAAGTACACGGATGACGGGAGGGATAGGCAGGCTCTTTATACAGAAGGAACCACTGCCTGAAGAACCTTTCTCCCAAAAATAGCCTCCGATGAAGCAAAAGTGTCAAATTTGTAAAATTTGGAAAAAGTATGAAGCGAAGACCAAGTTGCAGCCTTGCAAATCTGTTCAACAGAGGCCTCATTCTTGAAGGCCCAAGTGGAAGCCACAGCTCTAGTAGAATGAGCTGTAATTCTTTCAGGAGGCTGCTGTCCAGCAGTCTCATAAGCTAAACGAATTATGCTACGAAGCCAAAAGAGAGGTAGCGGAAGCTTTTTGACCTCTCCTCTGCCCAGAGTAAATGACAAACAGAGAAGACGTTTGTCGAAATTCCTTAGTTGCCTGTAAGTAAAATTTTAGAGCACGGACTACATCCAGGTTGTGCAGAAGACGTTCCTTCTTTGAAGAAGGATTTGGGCATAAAGAAGGAACAACAATCTCTTGATTGATATTCCTGTTAGTAACTACCTTAGGTAAGAACCCAGGTTTAGTACGCAGGACTACCTTATCCGAATGAAAAATCAAATAAGGAGAATCACAATGTAAGGCTGATAATTCAGAGACTCTTCGAGCCGAGGAAATAGCCATTAAAAATAGAACTTTCCAAGATAACAACTTTATATCAATGGAATGAAGGGGTTCAAACGGAACGCCCTGTAAAACATTAAGAACAAGGTTTAAACTCCATGGTGGAGCAACAGTTTTAAACACAGGCTTAATCCTGGTCAAAGCCTGACAAAAAGCCTGGACGTCAGGAACTTCTGACAGACGTTTGTGTAACAGAATGGACAGAGCTGAGATCTGTCCCTTTAATGAACTAGCAGATAAACCCTTTTCTAAACCTTCTTGTAGAAAAGACAATATCCTAGGAATCCTAACCTTACTCCAAGAGTAACCTTTGGATTCACACCAATATAGGTATTTACGCCATATCTTATGGTAAATCTTTCTGGTAACAGGTTTTCTAGCCTGTATTAAGGTATCAATAACTGACTCAGAAAACCCACGTCTTGATAAAATCAAGCGTTCAATTTCCAAGCAGTCAGCTTCAGAGAAGTTAGATTTTGATGTTTGAAGGGACCCTGTATCAGAAGGTCCTGTTTCAGAGGTAGAGACCAAGGTGGACAGGATGACATGTCCACCAGGTCTGCATACCAAGTCCTGCGTGGCCACGCAGGTGCTATTAGAATCACTGATGCTCTCTCTTGTTTGATTCTGGCAATCAATCGAGGAAGCAACGGGAAGGGTGGAAACACGTAAGCCATCCTGAAGTCCCAAGGTGCTGTCAGAGCATCTATCAGGACTGCTCCTGGATCCCTGGATCTGGACCCGTAACGAGGAAGCTTGGCGTTCTGTCGAGACGCCATGAGATCTATCTCTGGTTTGCCCCAACGTCGCAGTATTTGGGCAAAGACCTCCGGATGAAGTTCCCACTCCCCCGGATGAAAAGTCTGACGACTTAAGAAATCCGCCTCCCAGTTCTCCACTCCCGGGATGTGGATTGCTGACAGGTGGCAAGAGTGAGACTCTGCCCAGAGAATTATCTTTGATACTTCCATCATAGCTAGGGAGCTTCTTGTCCCTCCCTGATGGTTGATGTAAGCTACAGTCGTGATGTTGTCCGACTGAATCCTGATGAACCCCCGAGTTGTCAACTGGGGCCAAGCCAGGAGGGCATTGAGAACTGCTCTCAATTCCAGAATGTTTATTGGCAGGAGACTCTCCTCCTGACTCCATTGTCCCTGAGCCTTCAGAGAATTCCAGACGGCACCCCAACCTAGAAGGCTGGCGTCTGTTGTTACAATTGTCCAGTCTGGTCTGCTGAATGGCATCCCCCTGGACAGATGTGGCCGAGAAAGCCACCATAGAAGAGAATTTCTGGTCTCTTGATCCAGATTCAGAGAAGGGGATAAGTCTGAGTAATCCCCATTCCACTGACTTAGCATGCACAGTTGCAGTGGTCTGAGGTGTAAGCGTGCAAAGGGTACTATGTCCATTGCCGCTACCATTAAGCCGATTACCTCCATGCATTGAGCCACTGACGGGTGTTGAATGGAATGTAGGGTGCGGCAAGCACTTTGAAGTCTTGTTAGCCTGTCCTCTGTCAGGTAAATCTTCATTTCTACAGAATCTATAAGAGTCCCCAGGAAGGGAACTCTTGTGAGTGGAACGAGTGAACTTTTCTTTTCGTTCACCTTCCATCCATGTGACCTTAGAAATGCCAGCACTAACTCTGTATGAGACTTGGCAGTTTGAAAGCTTGAAGCTTGTATCAGAATGTCGTCTAGGTATGGAGCTACCGAGATTCCCCGCGGTCTTAGTACCGCCAGAAGAGCACCCAGAACCTTTGTGAAGATTCTTGGAGCTGTAGCCAATCCGAATGGAAGAGCCACAAACTGGTAATGCCTGTCTAGGAAGGCAAACCTTAGGTACCGATAATGATGATCTTTGTGAATCGGTATGTGAAGGTAAGCATCTTTTAAATCTACAGTGGTCATGTACTGACCCTCTTGGATCATAGGTAAAATTGTCCGAATAGTCTCCATCTTGAACGATGGAACTCTTAGGAATTTGTTTAGGATCTTTAAGTCCAGGATTGGTCTGAAAGTTCCCTCTTTTTTGGGAACCACAAACAGATTTGAGTAAAACCCCTGTCCCTGTTCCGATCGTGGAACTGGATGGATTACTCCCATTAACAAGAGCTCTTGTACGCAGCGTAGAAACGCCTCTTTCTTTGTCTGGATTGTTGACAATCTTGACAGATGAAATCTCTCTCTTGGAGGAGAGTATTTGAAGTCCAGAAGGTATCCCTGAGATATTATCTCTAGCGCCCAGGGATCCTGGACATCTCTTGCCCAAGCCTGGGCGAAGAGAGAAAGTCTGCCCCCCACTAGATCCGATCCCGGATCGGGGGCCCTCAATTCATGCTGTTTTAGGGGCAGCCGCAGGTTTCCTGGCCTGCTTGCCCTTGTTCCAGGACTGGTTAGGTTTCCAGCCTTGTCTGTAGCGAGCAACAGCTCCTTCCTGTTTTGGTGCAGAGGAAGTTGATGCTGCTCCTGCTTTGAAATTACGAAAGGAACGAAAATTAGACTGTCTAGCCTTAACTTTGGCTTCGTCCTGAGGCAGGGCATGGCCTTTACCTCCTGTAATGTCAGCGATAATCTCTTTCAACCCGGGCCCGAATAAGGTCTGCCCTTTGAAAGGTATATTAAGCAATTTAGACTTAGAAGTAACATCAGCTGACCAGGATTTTAGCCACAGCGCCCTGCGTGCCTGAATGGCGAATCCTGAATTCTTCGCCGTAAGTTTAGTAAGATGTACTACGGCCTCCGAAATGAATGAATTAGCTAGTTTAAGGACTCTAAGCCTGTCCGTAATGTCATCCAGAGTAGCTGAACCAATGTTCTCTTCCAGAGACTCAATCCAGAATGCCGCTGCAGCCGTGATCGGCGCAATGCATGCAAGGGGTTGTAATATAAAACCTTGTTGAACAAACATTTTCTTAAGGTAACCCTCTAACTTTTTATCCATTGGATCTGAAAAAGCACAGCTATCCTCCACCGGGATAGTGGTACGCTTAGCTAAGGTAGAAACTGCTCCCTCCACCTTAGGGACCGTTTGCCATAAGTCCCTTGTGGTGGCGTCTATTGGAAACATTTTTCTAAATATCGGAGGGGGTGAGAACGGCACACCGGGTCTATCCCACTCCTTAGTAACAATTTCAGTAAGTCTCTTAGGTATAGGAAAAACCTCAGTACTCGTCGGTACCGCAAAATATTTATCCAACCTACACATTTTCTCTGGTATTGCAACTGTGTTACAATCATTCAGAGCCGCTAACACCTCCCCTAGTAATACACGGAGGTTTTCCAGTTTAAATTTAAAATTTGAAATATCTGAATCCAGTCTGTTTGGATCAGAACCGTCACCCACAGAATGAAGTTCTCCGTCCTCATGTTCTGCCACCTGTGACGCAGTGTCTGACATGGCCCTAATATTATCAGCGCACTCTGTTCTCACCCCAGAGTGATCACGCTTACCTCTTAGTTCTGGTAATTTAGCCAAAACCTCAGTCATAACAGTAGCCATATCCTGTAATGTGATTTGTAATGGCCGCCCAGATGTACTCGGCGCTACAATATCACGCACCTCCCTCTGAGCGGGAGATGTAGGTACTGACACGTGAGGCGAGTTAGTCGGCATAACTCTCCCCTCGTTGTTTGGTGAAATTTGTTCAATTTGTACAGATTGACTTTTATTTAAAGTAGCATCAATACAGTTAGTACATAAATTTCTATTGGGCTCCACTTTGGCATTGCAACAAATGACACAGGTATCATCCTCTGAATCAGACATGTTTAACACACTAGCAAATAAACTTGCAACTTGGAAATACAATTCAATTAGAATAATATTAAAACGTACTGTGCCTTTAAGAAGCACAGAAGATCTATGACAGTTGAAAATTAATAAATTGAAACAGTTATAGCCTCAATCCTTGTAAACAACACAACTTTAGCAAAGGTTTAATCCCATTAGCAAAGATAACAAATTCTGAAAGCAGGAAACAAATTACAGAATAAACGTTTTTTATCTCAGTCAAACTACAATTCTCACAGCTCTGCTGAGAGAAATTACCTCCCTCAAAATAAGTTTTGAAGACCCCTGAGCTCTGTAGAGATGAACCGGATCATGCAGGGAATACAATGAGTTGCTGACTGAAATATTTGATGCGTAGTAAAAGCGCCAAAAAAAACGGCCCCTCCCCCTCACACACAGCAGTGAGGGAGAACAGAAACTGTCAGAAAACAGATTAAGCAACTGCCAAGTGGAAAAATAGTGCCCAAACATTTATTCACTCAGTACCTCAGTAAATGAAAACGATTTTACATTCCAGCAAAAACGTTAAACATAATCTCTAGTTATTAAACAGCTTTATGTATTTCTTACAGTGTAATTCTAGTGAAGTACCATTCCCGAGAATACTGAAGTGTAAAGTATACATACATGACATTATATCGGTATGGCAGGATTTTCTCATCAATTCCATTATCAGAAAATAAAAACTGCTACATACCTCTATGCAGATTCATCTGCCCGCTGTCCCCTGATCTGAAGTTTACCTCTCCTCAGATGGCCGAGAAACAGCAATATGATCTTAACTACTCCGGCTAAAATCATAACAAAAACTCTGGTAGATTCTTCTTCAAACTCTGCCAGAGAGATAATAACACACTCCGGTGCTATTTTAAAATAACAAACTCTTGATTGAAGATAAAAACTAAGTATAATCACCATAGTCCTCTCACACATCCTATCTAGTCGTTGGGTGCAAGAGAATGACTGGGAGTGACGTAGAGGGGAGGAGCTATATGCAGCTCTGCTGGGTGAATCCTCTTGCACTTCCTGTTGGGGAGGAGTAATATCCCAGAAGTAATGATGACCCGTGGACTGATCACACTTAACAGAAGAAAGAAAGATTGTGTTGCAGAATGATAACTGGCCTCTACAAATCTGTTCACCATCAGGAACCAAATTCTGCACTGAATATCTGTTAGTACCCCCCCATCATTATTTTGCTACAAAAACACCTTTGACTCCTTCCATACATTTAGATGACTAAATCCTCACAGAAAAATTGTGAGTAATGTGCCTGCAATACATGCAAAGAAAAATAGAAGAGTGCAGCTTTTATCTACACACCTCTTTCCTTCAAAAGGTAAAGTACCATGCCAGGGAGTCAAGTTTCTAAGTAGACAGATCAGCCAAGCCGTGGGCTACAACACCTTTTAGTATTTTGGCATATTCTTCTCTCTACCACAACAGACATCCCTTTACTTCAAATGGAACAGACGCAAACCCAAGACAAGGACAAAGCTGGGCAGTGACACTATAATAAGAAGCCCAACCAACATTTTGTTTGAAAGTGTATTAGATTTTAAAATTTAGAAAAAAAATAGTCAATGACCTTACTAATATTCTTGCTTATTGTTAACATTAAACCTGATAACATTATATATGAAGCCACTTTTGCAGATCCCTTTTGTAACATTACATACAGAACACAAACCAACCAAATGTATACTTTAAAAATCAGTGGTTCCCAAAGTGGGCGGTACTGCCCCCTGGGGGTGTGGTTACTGAGGGGGCACTAATAAGCATAAGAGGTGGAAGGGGGCACTGGTATTACCATAGGGGGCACTAGTAGGAAAAGGAGGAGAGGATGCTAGTGGGCCCCTATAAGTATAATCAAAGTAATTTGTTGTGCTTTATCCAAGATGCGCAAAGAAAAACAACTTTTTTGCTTTGTATTTGAAGTTTTACTGATCTTTGCTTTCAAGGCTTTTTGTTCTATGACAAAGCTGAATAATCAGCAATTTACACTTTCACTACAATAAATTAAAGTCAGTTGTACTATAGGCGTGCATTCTTTGTTTTGCAAGCACCATAGATTAGCATGCACTATTAACTGCACAGTTTAAAATCATTGTGTAGTAGCAGGAAACACGGCAAAGGCCTGTTGTGCCTGTCAGAGTAGCTTTGTACACAGACAACCATCTAAGGTTTTAAAGTCTTCTGTCATCAGAAATAATCTAATGGAGAACTATATAACACATTGGTAAGAAGATTACACTTACTATAAGGTTGATTTATTGGTGCAGTAGTACAACTGTGCTCTAAGCAAAGAAATTGGCTCCAGATCACCGACTATAGCAATGCAAGTGACATGAAACCAGACATTGTGAAACTGCTATTACTTAATCAAGCCTATCCACAGTAATTACTCAATGTGGTTTATAAGACTTGCACAGTATAAACTTTAAAAAGCTGGTATCAGGACATAAAGATAATATGGTTTTAATAAAAATGTAAAAAAATTAATATGAAATTCCTTCATCTTTATTAGGAGTGTGCACTGCTGGTTGGAATATTATTTTTATAGGTTACGTTAGGGAGGTGTCAACGGTGAGTTTAGAGAACAAAGGGGCAGTGACCTGAAAATGTTTGCGAACCACGGCTTCAAAAATCATATGAAAGAAAATATTTAAACATGCTGAATATATTGTTGCCTGAAAAAAAGTGTTAAGCAAAAAAAAAAACTAAAATTGAGACAAATACAACAGTATCAGTTGTGTACTTACCACCAACTCTAATGGGCTAAGGCAGGGCTTGACAAACCCAGGAGCCAGCAAGCCACTGGCCCCTGGAATTATACCCCTTGCTCCTAACATTTTAGGTTATTCTCCATAAATCTATAAAAACAAATACCACTGTCTGGCTCCTACATTTTTTATTTTATTTTTAAATATCTTTTTATTGTTGAGAGACAAAAATCAAACATATGTAAGTTCACACACAATACAATATATCCATAATCATAATGTGTCTTGATACTACATACATATAATTTGTACTATCTTAAGGAGTAAACCCTGTTCCTTCGAACCTCAATCTAAGAGGAGATCGGTCAGCTGACCATTGCATTTCTATACTCAAATCTCTCTCTTTCTTTCTTTATACTTCAATCTCTTCTCAACATCCAGCTCCTAAATTTTAAACAGATTTGTCAACCACTGGGCTAAGTAAAACTCTCTCAGCTCTATCGGTAAACTTAGCACTGCAAGCCTCACAAGAAAAAGTTGGTTTAAACAGGAAAGAAACATAAAACAAAAACAAAGTCCTTTTAAAATGAACGTCAATTTTGATGGATTAGTGCCCGTTTTTTAATAAACCTATTAAAAACAAGGGCACTTTAATTCATCAAAACTGACATTTCACTAGTTTTCTTCAAAAACGTACCTTTTAATCCTGGCAGCCGCTCCAGCGATTCCCACGGCCGTCGGAAGCCTCTGCGACGTCAGAAATGATGAATCCGACTTCCTCCAATCATGGATCCCCCCCCCCCCCCCCGGGGGAATCTTGGCCTGATGCAACGCCATGATAGGACGAAGCCGGATTCGTCATTTTGTACCCGCAAAGACGGCTTGTGATGGGAGCGGCTTACAGGATTGAAGAAAACGAGTGAAATGTCAATTTTGATGAATTAAAGTGCCCTTGTTTTTAATAGGATAAAAAAAATTGATATTCACTTTAAGGACATTAGACAAGGTCTATCTAAGTATAAGTCAAGCGCATTCTCCTACCTCAGCTCATATCATGATCACTTTGCTTTAAAGCAGGGCTCGACAAACCCAGGAGCCACTGGCTCCTAGAAATTTACCCCTGGCTCCTAACGTTTGGGGTTTTCCTCCATATATCAATATACAAAATCCCACTGTCTGGCACCTAAAAATTATTACTGGCTCCTAATTTGTAAACAGATTTGTCAAGCACTGCTAAATAATTGCATCAGGGAAATGTATAGAAGCCTTTTATAGTAAAGACAGGCTAAAAAGGACTAAAAATCTAAATTGACCATGGAAACCATATTATTGCTGCTTTGCATTATATGTCTCTGGACAACTTAAATGGACATTCTATTGCAAAAAAAAAAAAAAAAAAAAAAATCATCAGAACATGTCATTTTTACATTACTGACCTTGGCATAATATGGGCTAGATTTATTAAGCTGCATTCACATCTTTTTGGGCTATGTGGAACAGGTTAATCTAAGCAAGCCTGCAGCCACATAGTTAAAAGGATAGTAAACCCAAAAGTTTTCTTTCATGATTCAGATAGAGCATGCAATTGTAAGCAACTTTCTAATTTACTCCTATTGTCAAATTGTCTTCCTTCTCTTGGTATCTATTTGAAAAGCAGAAATATAAGCTTACGAGCAGGTTCAGAACCTGGGTTGCACCTGCTGATTGGTGGTTACATTTAGCCACCAATCAGCAAGTGCAACCCAGGTTCTGAGCCAAAAATGGTCCAGCTCTTAAACACATTTCTGCTTTTCAAATAAAGATACCGAGTGAAGGAAGGAGTGAAGAAAAAATTGACAATAGGAGTAAATTAGAAAGTTGCTTACAATTGCCTGGTCAATCTGTATCATTAAAGAAAACATTTGGGTTTACTATCCCTTTAAGAGACAGAAAATGCTTGTTCAGGGTGACTGACATGCCCTGCTCCAGATAAATGGGTTTCACTAGAGCAGGGGATGGCATTGCACAAGAAATATTAGTAAAGGGTCAAACATTATAAAAGTACTGCAATACACAACCAATGACTAGAAGCTGCCAGTGACTGTTTTTCTCAATAAGAACACAAGCCATGTTCTGCTTGGTAGATGCAATGCTTTGGGTTTCAAGAAATACTTAAGGGACATGAAACCCAAATTTTTTTCTTTCATGATTCAGATAGAGAATACAATTTTAAACAACTTTCCAATTTACTTCTATTATTTAATTTGCTTCCTTCTATTTGTTATCCTTTTGCTGAAAGGTTTATCTACGTAAGCTCAGGAGCAGCAGAGAACCTAGGTTCTAGCTGCTGACTGGTGGCTGCTTATATATGCAGATTGTCATTGGCTCACCCATGTGTTCAGTTAGAAGCCAGTAGTGCATTGCGGCTTCTAAAAACAAAATGATACCAAGAGAATTAAAGTGAAAGTAAATTTTAGCCCTTTACAACATATCCAAGTATTGTATACATTCAAAATATTAAGATCGCCATATTTTAATTTTTTTGAAATTTTTTTATAATTCTGTGAATTTTGACTTTTATTTTAAATTTTATTTCTCCTACCGTTATCCTTCATGCTCCACCCATCTTAACCTTCCTATGCTTCTGTGTGTTGACGTATAGAGCGGTCCCACCCGCTCTATACGTAGGACAAATGCGCATTGCGCATGTGTGAATTGTAGATCTTAACTTCAATGCGCATGCGATTCTGTGATGAGCCGGTGTAAAACGCGCATGCGTGAATCGTGGTGGAAACATAGTTGCCGAGACGCAGTCTAAACTGATGACATCCTCTACTGTTCTCAAACAAAAGGTGTGCACATGCGTGAATCATGAACGCGCGTCCTAAACAATGATGACAAAAAAAGATTTGCCGTATGAGCAATTCAACACATAGGCGGATGACGTCGGCCTCGCGGCCGCCTAACGGACAAAAAATCAATTGGTCGATGTTAAAATGTGATCAGGAAGTAAAATGAGACAAAAACGGGTTGAATTGTAAGTCTGAAAATATAGAGTTTATTTGCGGCGAAAATGGAATTTACATCAAAAATAGTACAAAATCATGAATGAAACTCCTATTCATTTTAAATCAACTATGGAACTGAGGAGAGCGAAGTGCCTAACTTTACTTTCAGTTTAAATAAATTAAATAGAAGTAAATTAGAAAGTTGTTTAAAACTTGTGTTCTCTACCTGAATCATGAAACAAACTTTTTGGGTTTCATGACCCTTTAACCTGTGTTTTTACCCTCTGTGAAGGTAACAGGACAGTAGTAGCAAAGACAAATAGCAATAGTAGTAGTAATAATAACAAATATTATGATACAACAAAGAGTACAATATACAAAATAACATTGTCAGTACAATAATAGAATATTACACTGCTATAAGACAGCAAAGCACTACATCACAACATAATGATGTCTGGAATGGAATACAGTTGACTTATGTACAAATGAACAGACGGTACTAAAGCACAGGGGCAACTGTCAGCTCTGCTTGCAGGTGTTGGGGGACTAGCTTTAGATCCACCTTCTATCTAGGCAACTTGTCCAGACGCTTACATAGGGATATTTCAGCTGCTTTCCTTAAGCGGTTTTAAAGCTTCTGAATTCAAGACCTCATTCAATAACAAAGAGGTATCTTATGAAAACGAAGGAAGATTAGCACAGCAGGTCTTATACGGCTTAGAATATCAAACACTGCAATTCCACGAGAACTATTAGAAAATGAATGAAAGGATAACAGACGAACATTGTACTTTAGAAGTGAATGGTGTGATTTGCATACAATACTGCTAATATATCACAAAACAAAATCATCATGTTTTAATCATGTTGCACAGACAATACAATTAGGGGATAATACCTGAGAACTGCTTTTTAAAAAGGGACAAGAAATTCACATTTTTTCTTTCATGATTCAGATAGATCTTATAATTTTAAACAACTGTCCAATTTACTTCTATTATCTAATTTGCTTCATTCCCTTGGTATCCCTTAGTTGAAGGAGCAGCAATGTACTACAGGGAGCTAGCTGAAACCAAGAGGTATAAATGTTCAACCAAAAAAAAAAAAACAGAATTTATGCTTACCTGATAAATTACTCTCTCTTCTGTTGTATCGAGTCCACGGATTCATCCTTTACTTGTGGGATATTCTCATTCCCTACAGGAAGTGGCAAAGAGAGCGCACAGCAGAGCTGTCCATATAGCTCCCCCTCTAGCTACACTTCCCAGTCATTCGACCGAAGGTTAGGAAGAAAAAGGAGAAAACATAGGGTGCAGTGGTGACTGTAGTTTAAACAAAAACACTTCCTGACTTAATAGCCAGGGCGGGCGTGGACTCGATACATCACAAGAGAAAGTAATTTATCAGGTAAGCATAAATTCTGTTTTCTCTTGTAAGATGTATCGAGTCCACGTATTCATCCTTTACTTGTGGGATACCAATACCAAAGCTTTAGGACACGGACGAAGGGAGGGAACAAGACAGGTACCTTAAACGGAAGGCACCACTGCTTGTAAAGCCTTTCTCCCAAAAATAGCCTCCGAAGAAGCAAAAGTATCGAATTTGTAAAATATGGAAAAAGTATGCAGCGAAGACCAAGTCGCTGCCTTACAAATCTGTTCAACAGAAGCCTCATTTTTAAAAGCTCATGTGGAAGCCACTGCTCTGGTAGAATGAGCAGTAATTCTTTCAGGAGGCTGCTGGCCAGCAGTCTCATAGGCCAAACGGATGATGCTTTTCAGCCAAAAGGAAAGAGAGGTAGCAGTCGCCTTCTGACCTCTCCTCTTACCAAAATAGATAACAAACAATGAAGTTGTTTGTCTGAAATCCTTAGTTGCTTGAAAATAGAACTTTAAAGCACGAACCACATCAAGATTGTGTAACAGACGTTCCTTCTTCGAAGGAGGATTAGGACACAGAGAAGGAACAACAATTTCCTGGTTAATATTCTTATTAGACACAACCTTAGGAAGAAAATCGTGTTTGGTACGCAAAACTACCTTATCTGCATGGAAAACCAGGCAAGGTGAATCACACTGTAAAGCAGATAACTCTGAAACTCTTCAAGCAGAAGAGATAGCTACCAAAAACAAAACTTTCCAAGATAAAAGCTTACTATCTATGGAATGTAAAGGTTCAAACGGAACTCCTTGCAGAACTGAAAAAACTAGATTCAGACTCCATGGCGGAGCCACAGGTCTATAAACAGGCTTGATTCTGACTAAACGCTTGAACGTCTGGTACCTCTGCCAGACGTTTGTGTAAAAGAATAAACAAAGCAAATATCTGTCCTTTTAAGGAACTAGCTGACAATCCTTTCTCCAATCCTTCTTGGAGAAAGGACAATATCCTGGGAATCCTAATCTTACTCCATGAGTAACCCTTGGATTCGCACCAAAAAAGATATTTTCGCCAAATCTTATGGTAGATTTTCCTGGTGACAGGCTTTCTAGCCTGAATCAGGGTATCAATAACCGACTCAGAGAAACCATGCTTTGATAGAATTAGGCGTTCAATCTCCAAGCAGTCAGACGCAGAGAAATTAGATTTGGATGTTTGAAAGGACCTTCTATTAGAAGGTCCTGCCTCATTGGCAGTGTCCATGGTGGAACAGATGACAGGTCCACTGGGTCTGCATACCAGGTCCTGCGTTGCCACGCAGGCGCTATTAGAATCACCGAAGCCCTCTCCTGCTTGATTCTGGCAACCAGACGAGGGAGGAGAGGAAACGGTGGAAAAACATAGGCCAGATTGAAGGACCAAGGCGCTGCTAGAGCATCTATCAGCACCGCCTGGGGATCCCAGGATCTGGACCTGTAAAGAGGAAGCTTGGTGTTCTGACGGGACACCATCAGATCCAATTCTGGAGTGTCCCATAGCTGAGTCAGCTGGGCAAATATCTCCGGGTGGAGTTCCCACTCCCGGGTGAAAAGTCTGACGACTTAGAAAATCCGCCTCCCAGTTGTCTACTCCTGGGATGTGAATTGCTGAGAGATGGCAAGAGTGATCCTCCGCCCACCGGATTATTTTTGTTACTTCCATCATTGCTAGGGAACTCCTTGTTCCCCCTTGATGATTGACATAAGCTACAGTCGTGATGTTGTCCGACTGAAATCTGATGAATTTGGCCGCAGCTAGCTGAGGCCATGCCTGGAGCCCGTTGAATATCGCCCTCAGTTCCAGAATGTTTATCGGGAGAAGAGCTTCTTCCCAAGACCATAAGCCCTGAGCTTTCAGGGAGTCCCAGACTGCACCCCAGCCCAACAGACTGGCGTCGGTCGTTACGATGATCCACTCTGGTCTGCGGAAACACATTCCCTGAGACAGGTGATCCTGAGAAGAGAATCTCTGGTCCCCTGGTCCAGCTGTATTTGAGGAGACAAATCTGCATAATCCCCATTCTACTGTTTGATCATGCATAGTTGCAGTGGTCTGAGGTGTATCCATGCAAAAGGGACTATGTCCATTGCCGCTACCTTTAGCCCGATTGTCTCCATGCACTGAGCTACAGATGGCCGTGGAATGGCATGAAGGGCTCGGCAAGTGGTTAAGAGTTTTAACTTTCTGACCTCCGTCAGAAATATTTTTATTTCTACCGAGTCTATTAGAGTTCCTAGGAAGGAAACTCTTGTGAGGGGGGAGAGAGAGAGAACTCTTTCTGATGTTCACCTTCCACCCGTGAGACCTCAGAAAGGCCAATACAATTTCCGTGTGAGACTTGGCTCTTTGGAAAGTCGACGCTTGAATTAAGATGTCGTCTAGATAAGGCGCTACTGCTATGCCCCGCGGTCTTAGAACCGCCAGGAGGGACCCTAGCACCTTTGTGAAAATTCTGGGAGCAGTGGCCAATCCAAAAGGAAGAGCCACAAACTGGTAATGCTTGTCCAGAAAGGCGAACCTGAGAAACTGGTGATGATCTTTGTGGATGGGAATGTGCAGATACGCATCCTTTAAATCCACGGTGGTCATATATTGACCCTCCTGGATCATTGGTAAGATTGTCCGAATGGTCTCCATCTTGAATGATGGGACTCTGAGGAATTTGTTTAGAATTTTTAGATCCAGGATTGGTCTGAAAGTTCCTTCTTTCTTTGGAACCACAAACAGGTTTGAGTAAAAACCCAGCCCTTGTTCCGCAATTGGAACTGGGTGGATCACTCCCATTGTATGTAGGTCTTCCACACAGCATAAGAACGCCTCTTTCTTTGTCTGGTCTGAAGACAGACGAGAAATGTGGAACCTTCCCCTTGGAGGGGAGTCCTTGAATTCTAGAATATATCCCTGGGATACAATCTCTAAGGCCCAGGGATCGTGTACATCTCTTGCCCAGGCCTGAGCGAAGAGAGAGTCTGCCCCCTACTAGATCCGGTCCCGGATCTGGGGCTACCCCATCATGCTGTCTTGGAGGCAGCTGCAGGCTTCTTGGCCTGTTTACCCTTGTTCCAGCCCTGGTAAGGTTTCCAGGCTGCCCTGGGTTGTGAAGGGTTACCCTCTTGCTTTGCAGCAGGGGAGGATGAAGCGAGACCGCTCCTGAAAGGAAAGAAAATTATTTTGTTTGTTCTTTGTCTTGAAGGACTTGTCCTGGGGGAGAGCATGGCCTTTTCCCCCAGTGATTTCTGAAATAATCTCTTTCAATTCAGGCCCGAAGAGGGTCTTTCCTTTGAAAGGGATGTTCAATAGTTTGGATTTTGACGACACATCGGCCGACCAGGACTTTAGCCATAGCGCCCTGCGCGTTAAAATGGCGAAACCTGAATTTTTTGCCGCTCACTTAGCTAGTTGGAAAGCGGCATCTGTGATAAAAGAAATAGCCAGCTTAAGAGCCCTAATTCTGTCCATAATGTCCTCATATGAGGTCTCCGTCTGGAGCGCATCTTCCAACGCCTCAAACCAGAAAGCAGCTGCAGTGGTTACAGGAACAATGCACGCAATAGGTTGGAGAAGAAAACCTTGTTGAACAAAAATTTTCTTAAGTAAACCCTCTAATTTTTTATCCATAGGGTCTTTAAAAGCACAACTGTCTTCGATTGGTATAGTTGTGCGTTTAGCAAGTGAAGAAACAGCCCCCTCCAGCTTAGGGACCGTCTGCCACGAGTCCCGCATGGGGTTAGATATGGGGAACATTTTCTTAAAAACAGGAGGGGGAACGAAGGGAATACATGGTTTATCCCACTACCTAGTAACGACATCCGCAATCCTCTTAGGGACCGGGAACACATCAGTGTAAACAGGAACTTCTAGGTACTTGTCCATTTTACACAATTTCTCTGGAACCACCATAGGGTCGCAGTCATCCAGAGTAACTAATACCTCCCTGAGCAATAAGCGGAGGTGTTCTAGTTTAAATTTAAAAGCCAACGTATCTGAATCTGACTGAGGAGAAACCTTTCCTGAATCGGAAATTTCTCCCTCAGACAGCACATCCCTCGCCCCCACTTCAGAGTGTTGTGAGGGTATATCGGATACGGCTACTAAAGCGTCAGAATGCTCATTATCTGTTCTTAAAACAGAGCTATCACGCTTTGCAGGTAACACGGGCAGTTTAGATAAGAACACTGAGAGGGTATTATTCATAACTGCCGCCAAGTCTTGCAAGGTAAAAGAGTTAGACGCACTAGAGGTGCTAGGCGTCGCTTGAGCGGGCATAACTGGTTGTGACACTTGGGGAGAGGTCAACGGGCTAACCTCATTACCTTCTGTCTGAGAATCATCTTGGGCCACATTTTTAAGTGCAACAATATGTTCTTTAAAGTGTATTAGACATATCAGTACAAGTGGGACACATTCTGAAAGGGGGTTCCACCATGGCTTCTAAACACATTGAACAAGGACTTTCCTTGGTGTCAGACATGTTTAACAGACTAGTAGTAATATAAACAGGCTTGGAAATCACTTTACTCAAGTAAAAAAACACTTTGAAAGAAACGGTACTGTGCCTTTAAGAGATAAAAAAGGCACAATTTTTCAAAACAGTGAAAAATGCAGCAGTATGTACCTAAAGCATTAGTAAGATTGCACCACTAGCAATAGAAATGATTAACCCCTTAATGCCCAAACCGGATCGACAGTAGTAAAAAAAAAAAACGGTTTAAGAAACTTCAGCACCTTGCCACAGCTCTGCTGTGGCCCTACCTGCCCTTAGGAACCAGATTTGTGGGGAGAAAGCTTCTTATAGGCCCTCAAACTGCAGCAGGACCCTCCATGTGAAACAGCCTGAACTTCTAGTCAAAATAACTGTGCATCTGAGGAGCGAAATTAGGCCCCTCCCACCTCACTCCGGTGCTTGTGAGGCCTAAAGAAACACTCCCAAGTGTTTTAGTAATAGCCATGTGGGTAATAACCCCTGAAAGAAACCCAAAGGAGCCTTCAAAGTGTCTCAAAAAACGATATTTTCAATAAAAACCGTTTGACCTGAAGTAGTGTCAACTAGCATAAACTAGCCCTGTTATGTAAGCTTGAAATTCCATAGTTAGTCTCTGAATACAGCTTACCCTCCCTCATGGGGATATTAACAGTCTTTTCTAGCATTATCACAGTCTTGTCTATAAATAAATGACTGAACATACCTTATTGCAGCCTAACCTGCAAACCGTTCCCCCCCAACTGAAGTTCTCTTGTTCTCCTCAGTCCTGTGTGGGAACAGCAGAGGATTTTAGTTACAACATGCTAAAATCATCTTCCTCCCTGCAGAAATCTTCATCCCCTTTCTCCTAGAGAGTAAATAGTACACACCGGTACCATTTAAAATAAACTCTTGCTTGTAGAAAATAAAAACTACAATTCTAACACCACATTCACTTTACCCTTCCGATTGCTTAGAGCCGGCAAAGAGAATGACTGGGGGGTGGAGCTAGAGGGGGAGCTATATGGACAGCTCTGCTGTGTGCTCTCTTTGCCACTTCCTGTTGGGAAGGAGAATATCCCACAAGTAAAGGATGAATACGTGGACTCGATACATCTTACAAGAGAAAGAAATGAAACCAATTAAATAATAGAACTTAATTGGAAAGTTATTTAAAATTACATGCTCTGTCTGAATCATGAAAGAAAGAAAAAAACAGAATTTATGTTTACCTGATAAATTTCTGTTTCTCCTACGGTATGTCCGGTCCACGGCTTCATCCTTACTTGTGGGATATTCTCTTCCCCTACAGGAAATGGCAAAGAGAGCACACAGCAAGAGCTGTCCATAAAGCCCCCCTCTGGCTCCGCCCCCCAGTCATTCGACCGACGGTTAGGAGAAAAAGGAGAAACTATAGGGTGCCGTGGTGACTGTAGTGTACAGAAATAAAAATGTTAAACCTGACTAAAAGCCAGGGCGGGCCGTGGACCGGACACACCGTAGGAGAAAGAAATTTATCAGGTAAACATAAATTCTGTTTTCTCCTACATTGGTGTGTCCGGTCCACGGCTTCATCCTTACTTGTGGGAACCAATACAAAGCTTTTGGACACGGATGAAGGGAGGTTACCTAAACGGAAGGCACCACGGCTTGCAAATCCTTTCTCCCAAAAACAGCCTCCGAAGAAGCATAAGTATCGAATTTGTAAAATTTGGCAAAAGTATGCAGAGAAGACCAAGTCGCTGCCTTACAGATCTGATCAACAGAAGCCTCGTTCTTGAAGGCCCATGTGGAAGCCACAGCTCTAGTAGAGTGAGCTGTAATTCGTTCAGGAGGCTGCCGTCCGGCAGTCTCATAAGCCAATCGGATGATGCTTTTCAGCCAAAAAGAAAGAGAGGTAGCAGTAGCTTTCTGCCCTCTCCTCTTACCAGAATAAACGACAAACAAGGATGATGTCTGTCTGAAATCCTTTGTTGCTTCTAAATAGAATTTTAAAGCACAGACCACATCTAGGTTGTGTAAGAAACGTTCCTTCTTCGAAACTGGATTCGGGCACAGAGAAGGAACAACTATTTCCTGGTTAATATTCCTGTTGGAAACCACCTTTGGAAGAAAACCAGGCTTGGTACATAAAACTACCTTATCTGTATGGAATACCAGATAGGGAGAAGTACACTGCAAAACAGATAATTCAGAAACTCTTCTAGCAGAAGAAATAGCAACCAAAAACAGAACTTTCCAAGACAGTAACTTAATATCTATGGAATGCATGGGTTCAAACGGAACCCCCTGAAAAACTGAACAGAGCGGCAAAGAGAATGACTGGGGGGCGGAGCCAGAGGGGGGGGCTATATGGACAGCTCTTGCTGTGTGCTCTCTTTGCCATTTCCTGTAGGGGAAGAGAATATCCCACAAGTAAGGATGAAGCCGTGGACCGGACACACCAATGTAGGAGAAATGTGTGTTTCATGTGCCTTAAAGGGACATGCCACCCACATTTTTTCTTTTATGATTTAGAAAGAGAATGCAATTTTAAACATCTTTCTAATTTACTTATATTATCCAATTTGTTTTATTTTCTTGATATTCTTTGATGAAAAGCATATCTAGATATGCTCACTAGCTGCTGATTGGTTGCTGCACATAGAAGCATCGTGTGATTGGCTCACCACGTGCATTGCTTTTTCTTCAACTAAGGATATTTTAAAAATGAAGCAAAATAAATAATGGAAGTAAATTGTAATGTTTAAATTTCTATTCTCTATCTGAATCATGAAAGAAAGATTTTGGGTTTAGTGGCCCTTTAAATAATTTCTGTGCCAAACCCAAAACCTTACACAAAAGCAACAAAATTAGTTAAAAAAAAATAATGCACAAATGATATAACTAAACCAATGCTACTTTAAAAAGGGATATTAAACAGTGTTCCTTTGATAAAAACAAATGTCAAATTAAAGTAAAATTAAAAAGAAACAGATTGTGTAAAAAAACATAACAAAAAAACACACAACAAACAATGAACTTGTTTTATTGCATAATGAGCACTTAGAAATTCTCAGTGTAGCCCTGCCCCAGTGTGATATGGGAGCTGACATCTTTGGAACTTAGGTTACATTTATGACTGATCTAGGTATGAACAAGCCTGACTCGCTGTTAGTCTATTCACTTAAAGGGACAGACTAGTCAAAAATAAACTTTCGTGATTCAGATAGGGCATGTCATTTTAAACAACTTTCCCATTTATTTTTATCAGTTTTGCTTTGTTCTCTTGGTATTATTGGTTGAATGCTAAACATAGGTAGGCTCATATGCTAATTTCTACGCCCTTGAAGGCCGCCTCTTATCTGAATGCATAGTTCACGTGTTCCATATAGATAAAACTGCTCACGCACGTGGAGTTACCTAGGACTCAACACTGATTGGCTAAAATGCAAGTCTATCAAAAGAACTGAAATAAGGGAGTAGTCTGCTAAGGCTTAGTTATAAAGGTATTCACAGAGGTAAAACATGTATTAATATAACAGTTGGTTATGCAAAATTAGGGAATGAGTAATAAAGGGATTATCTTTTCTTTTTCTTTTTTAAATACAAATTCTTGAGTAGACTGTCTCTATAAGTATAAGGCACAGCTTAGTGCTTTTTTTTATAACAATGAAACAGATTGTTTAACATACGCATGAAAGCAGAGTTGCAAGGACGAGTGCTACAGTGTAACACCTGTATGTGACGTCAGTCTGTATTTTCAGCAAGTGAGAGGTTATTTTTTTTTTTTTTTTCTAACAAATTGTAAATTCTCACAATCTGAAAGCCGAGGTTACATTCAAGTCACTGGAACAAAATGCAAACATAGATAAAGTGGGATTTTGTTGATCAAGGCCACCGAGCCGTGTCCTGAATGTTATGTCATGTCCCTGTGCTTGTTTTGAAAACTTTATGTAATCACAAGCAGGGAAAAAAAAAAAAAAAAAAAGTAGGAACTGTCATCTATTCTGCCTAGTCATAAAACGCCTTAAACCACCAAGAAATAAATGTTCTAGCTTACCACTGAATATCCTAGTTTAAAGGGGAAGTGGCAAAGAGGACGTTTCTATATAATTAAAAACAAAGTTGGCACAGCAAATATAACTACTTGGGTAAGAGGATTATGCTTTATTTTAAAAACGGTATTTTTATAATAAAAAATAAATTAGTTAGCAGACATGGCAAACGGCTGATTGTATCAGATTATCAAGTGACCTATTTTCAAGTTTTTGGTGTTTTAATAAGGAATTGCGTCACTTGGGACATTATAGTTTAAAGATGAAGATGTGACATTTAAAACAAGCCCCCAAAAGAGTTTGCATGGTTTCTCGCCAAGCCTGCACATTGTTGACACACAAAACAGTGAAATAACCCTTACCTTAAAGAACCAATAAGAGTTGCTGGAAAAAGATATTCCCTTTTCTCATTATGGGCCAGATTAAGAATGGAGCGCCAAATATCGCTTTCTTTAAATTGTTATTAGCGCTCAACTTGGTAATACCACCGCAGGATAATGTGCACTGGTATTACAAGTGGAAAGCAATGCGAACACGAGCGCGCTTCCATAGGCTCAAATGGGAGCCTAGTTCTCATGCCGTGAGAAACGGCATGAGAACTCGTGCAGGGAGTAAGTAGCACAGCAATGGCAGCAATTTGTAGATATATATGTACTGTATATGATTATATACATATATATTTAAATGTTAATAGGTATATTTGCACATATTAACACATAAATATATATGTATATAAGCATATACATATATATTTACTGGGAACACAGTTTCCATAGAAAAAAGGCACTGAAAAGTGAGAGTGAGAGAGATATTTTACTGACCATGCAGCTAAAAATTTTAGCCAAACTAAAATTAGCTAATATTAAAAAGGTTCAATTTTTATTGCACAACTTATCATTAAACACATTTATGTTAAATTATGCAATTACTTTGTGCTTTGGATAGCAGAAAATAATTAGAAAATATTACACTGCCCCTACCAAGCTACTTCATTATGTCACCCGGCTGGCAAAACTTTCTGTGGAGAACACTGCTCAGTATTCTTTGTGTTCAAAAATTAAAATATGTCAGCCCCTGCTTAAAATGCTATAAAGCCAATATTTTCAGTGATTTAATTCACAAAAACAAAAGGCTTTTACTAAACAGACAAAAAAAAAACACTATATTAAAACTATATGCCAAGCAAAACAGATCAAGATTTAACAGATTTCAATGCCGACAAGAAAAAAAAAAAAACCTAAATGAAACAAAAATATTGGCACCCTTGGAAGACATTTCATGCCAACTGAATATTTTTCAAATGATGCCATTCTTTTCATTCTATAATCCGCGTACTGCATAACGTCTACTGCAGCTCCTTTTATATTCAGCGTTAAGCTCAGTTTTCCATGCGTCGGTGCCTTGAGGACAAAAACTGTGAGACTACATCAGAAAGATTTTGCCCAAATCCCTTTTTGATGCTAAAATGAATTAATCAGCATGTTGGGGATCACAACGGAAAGAAACTGGCTGGCAGAAGTGATCATTTTACTTCTTAACTGTTTCCAGATTTTTGTTTTATATTAGGCACATATACGCTTATTCCAATATAGGAGGGGGGGAGTGAATGTGAGTAAATAAATAAAAAAAAATTGTATCCAAAACTAAAATTTAAGAGAAATATTTAAAGAGATTATTTTATAAATGCATAGTTTATATCAGTACTGAACTAGAAAACATCTACACAAAATAAAATGTTTTATACTTTACTCTATAAATTATATTCAAACTGCCAGAAATAGAAAATAATTGAAAATTGCTTGCATGCTGCAACTGTTTTACAATGGTAAAACTCCATCCACTGCTTTCCTTATTTGGAGCAGCCAATCCTGCCTTGAGTTTGAAGATGACAGGTCTTGCCACTGTCATTGTGTTAACAACATCTCCATTGTTTGGCTGCAGCAGAAATTGTAATTTAACACATTGCAAATTAGGGACATAAGCGGCAAGGTGCAGGTTTGTGAAGTCTGTCGTGTGCTCTTTAGGTTTTAGCACTTGAAATCAATTATTGTCAGACTTATAGGGACATGAAAACCAAATGTTTTTTCTTTGATGATTTAGAAATAGAAAGAGCATGCAATTTTAAACAACTAATTTATTTCTAGTATCTAATTTGCTTCATTCTCTTGATAGCCTTTGCTGAAAAGAATATCTAGATAGGCTCAGTAGCTGCCAATTGGTTACTGCGCATAGATGCCTCGTGTGGTTGGCTCACCAATGTGCATTTCTATTTATTCAACAAAGGATATCTTAAAAATTAAGCAAATTAGATAATACAAGTAAATTGGAATGTTGTTTAAAATTGTATTCTCTACCTGAATTATTTAAGAAAATATTTGGGTTTAGTGTCCCTTTAAAATACAAAAAAGGGGGCAAAATAAATAATGATATACAGCAACATTGATTTACTATGCATAATTAAACATTTTAAAATCACTATAGCAATTTTACAGTTATGTTAACATGTCCAACCACTTCAATGGAAACATTGTGATGATCAAATTTATTAAAACAGTATTAAATTCCGGTCATATCAGCATTTAAAGAGACTGTTTACCCAAAATTTGTATCCCCTTTAAAAATTTCCCAATGATCCATTTTACCTTAAATTGTTTACAAATAGCTTCTTTGCCCTTATTTTGGCATTTAAACTAGCTGATTTAGCTTGTGGTATCCCCAACTATACTGAAGTCTAGGCTATTGACAAGCCTAAGTAAACACAGCCAGCAGAATAAAATTACACTCCCAGTGGGGTGCAGGACATGTTAATTTTCCAGTACTGAGCTTTGGTTTACAAACAGATATAAGATAAGGAAGCATGTGTGTGTATACAAAGTGATAACATAATGATATTGGATATTACCTGCAAGCTCAACCCATTGTAATAGGCTGTGGTTTAAAAGTACCAAACCAGCTAACACATATACAAAAATAAGCCCGAAAATGCAATTTCTCCTTCATTTTATACTCTGCAGCTGGTATAACAAGTCATTTGAAATACATCATTTGGTAGCACAGTTTACAAGGTTCTACAAATAAAAAAAAAATTGTTCAGGGATAAACCTCTTTAAAAGCCTGGTGGAATCCTTCCTTTTGGTCTTCTCTGATATGGTCGGTTAAAGGGCCATGATACCCAAATGTTGAAGCACATGAAAGGGATGCAGCATAGCTGTAAAAAGCTGTCTAGAAAATATCACCTGAACATCTCTATGTAAAAAAGGAAGATAGTCTACCTCAAATTTCCTAAGTATTCACCCCCACTGTAAAGAGACTTTAAGCAGCCAGTCAGAATGTTTGTCCCAGGACAAGCTAGGGAGTGTGCATCTGTCATGTGCAGGCACAGTCATGTTATTTTCCTTTTCAGTTTAAAGGGACACTGAACCCAAATTTTTTCTTTCGTGATTCATATAGAGCAAGCAATTTTAAGCAACTTTCTAATTTACTCCTATTATCAATTTTTCTTCGTTCTCTTGCTTTCTTTATTTGAAAAAGAAGGCATCTAAGCTAAGGAGCCAGTCAATTTGTGGTTCAGAACCATGGACAGCACTTGTTTATTGGTGCTGTCCAATCAGCAAGGACAACCCAGGTTGTTCACCAAAAATGGGCCGGCATCTAAACTTAAATTCTTGCTTTTCAAATTAAGATACTAAGAGAATAAAGAAAATTTGACAATAGGAGTAAATTAGAAAGATGCTTAAAATTGCATGCTCTATCTGAATCATGAAAGAAAAAAATTGGGTACAGTGTCCCTTTAAGTAAGTTCTTTGAAATCTCATGAGATCACAGCAAAGGCAAAGTATTACCTTAGCACTGCTGATGCTGATTGGCTATGGGATTTTTTTTCCAACTAGCAGCTGAAGTATAACTGTTTACATAACACTTACTCTGGTGAGCTGAAGAAATGTTGAGGTAAAATATCTTACTTTTCTACAAAGAGATGCTCAGGTGATTTTCTTGTCATCTTTTTACAGTTATGCTGAATCACTTTCAAATAATTTAGCATATGAGTATTATGTCCCTTTAAAAGGGACAGTCAAGTCCAAAAAAAAACTTGATTTAAATAGGGCATGCAATTTTAAACAACTTTACTTTTATCACCAATTTTGCTGTGTTCTCTTGGTATTCTTAGTTGAAAGCTAAAACCTAGGAGGTTAATATGCTAATTTCTTAGACCTTGAAGACTGCCTCTAATCCGAATGCATTTTGACCACTAGTGGGCATTGGTTCATGTGTTTCATATAGATAACATTGAGCTCATGCACGTGAAGATACCCTGGAGTGAGCACTGATTGGCTAAAATGCAAGTCTGTCAAAAGAACTGAAATAAGGGGGCAGTTTGCAGAGGTTTAGATACAAGGTAATCACAGAGGTAAAAAGTATATTTCTATAACTGTGTTGGTTATGCAAAACTGGGGAATGGGTAATAAAGGGATTATCTTTCTTTCTAAACAACAAACATTGTGGTGTTGACTGTCCCTTTAAGGAAATATGTAAACTAGCTAGTTATCTGGGCTGAACAGTGTGTAGAACACTGCAGATTCAGGTAATGTCACCATGTTTAAAGGGATATGAAAATCAAAATGTTTATTTCATGATTCAGATAGAGCATGCAATTTTTTAAAAAAAAATCTAATTTACTTCTATTATGTTTTCTTCATTCTCTTATCTTTTGTTGAAAAGCAGGAAGGTGAAGGAGTGTGCATGTCTGGAGCACTATATTGCAGCAGTTTTGCAAGAATCCATTTGCAAGAGCACTAGATGGCAGCACTATTTCCTACCATATAGTGCTCCAGACACCTAGGTATCTCTTCAACAAAGAATACCATTGGAACGAAGCAAATTTGATAATAGAAGTAAATTGGAAATGTTTTTTTAAATGTTATGCTCTGTCTGAATCACAAAAGAAAATGTTTGAATGTCATATCCCTTTAAGAATGATGAATGCACTTCAGCCTGTCTAATTCAGCAATATGCATACCTTTTTTGTAAAGCCAAAAAAAAATAAATAAATAAATAATGTTTACTGAAAAGTGAGCTGAACACACCCAAAAACTTTGATGATGAAATGAGAGCCATGCCACTTAAAATAGCTGTTTTTTTCCCCCCAAGAGCGTCAATACTATAGAAATTGAAAAGCGTAAAAAAAAAAAATATTGAAAATGATATTCTTTAGATTTGGAATAAATTATCCATATGCAAGGTCAAGGGAGTGTTACTGTGCCTTGAATACACTTGAAAGTTGAGAAAAATGGGTCATGTGGTGGTTTTTAAAAAGACTAGAATGGCTTTGAATTAGAAACACTGAGAAATACTATGCAAGGAATTCTTGCATAGACACGGGTAGTAAGAGAAGGGGTTTCATTTACTATTTATAATAATAAAATAGAGCATTTTATTTTTACATCTCTTTAAGTCACTTTGTATTATGCCAGCTGTCCAAAACATATGGCACAATGCTAGCTGGCAGGTGGTACTCAGAAGGCAGAAATGGCGAGACTGGCGACCACCATGTGGAACAAACACATAATAATGTGGAAGGCCCAAAGGGAAAATTATTATTTGCTTTTTATCAAATATATCTACACTGAAAAGGATGGAACAAAGCTACTGTGTAGTGAAAGCTGTAATATTCCATCTGTGAAATATTTATGCCGTCAGAGACAAAGCAACCGATCTGTTTTTTATTGTGCACTGCTATGAAAAATAGCTGCTGGGTCTCCTGAGATCTGAGGCTTATTTTATCTTAGACTGCAAATTGAATCATACAAATGTATATAGGTTAGGTACCATCAAGAATATCATGAAGCCAGACACACGTTTTTCTATGGGGGTTTTTTTTTTTTTTGCAAACAAGGGAGCTTGAAAGTAAATAGGTACTACAGTCCAAAAAGCTGGAGCTCACCTACAATTTCCAACTGCTGTGTTGGTAAAATATTTACACATGGAAAGAGAGAAAGTACACTGAGAACACCCAGTGTGTGCTCACTATATACAAAAATACCTGCTGGAGTGTATTAAATTGTTCACAAACAGTTGCTTTACCTCTGTCATTTGAAATATACAAAAAAGATCAGTACTGTAGTATTGGCTATAGAAAAGCTTTGTAAACAAGAAGCAGTAGAGGAAATCACATTCACAGTGGGCGACGGGAGAGATAGGTACTAAAATGTTAAAGGGATAGTAAACACCAATAATGTTATTGTTTAAAAAGATAGATAATCCCTTTTACCATTCCCCAGTTTTGCATAACCAACACTGTTATAGAAATTTACTTTTTACCTCTGTGATAACCTTATATCCAAGCCTCTGCAGACTGCCCCCTTATCGCAAATCTTTTGACAGACTTGCATTTTAGGCAATTAGTGCTGACTTTTAAATAACTTCACATGTGTGAGCACAATGTTATCTATATGAAACACATGAACTAACGCCCTCTAGCTGTGAAAAACTGGCAAATGCATTCAGGTAAAAGGCGGCCTACAAGGGTTAAGAAATTAGCATATGAGCCTACCTAGGTTTAGCTTTAAACTAAGAACAACAAGAGAACAAAGCAAATTTGATGATAAAAGTAAATTAGAAAGTTGTTTAAAAATGACATGCCCTATCTGATTCATGAAAGTTTAATTTGGACTTTACTATCCCTTTAAATTTTCAATTGCTCTTTTAAAGAATTGGCTTTTGCAGGCAGAGATAAGGTTAGCAGAGTTCTCCAAACAAATGGCTGCCAGCTGGGTGGGGGCAGTGTAATACTTTCTAATATAACAATTTCTGCTATCCAAAGCATAAATTAAATGCATAATTTATTTAATTTGTTTTATTAACAGAAAATGTTAATATTAACTAATTTTAGCTTAAAGGGACAGTTTAGTCCAAATTAAACTTTCATGATTCAGATGGGACACGCAATTTTAAACAACTTACCAATTCACTTTTATCATCAAATTTGCTTTGTTCTCTTGGTATTCTTAGTTAAAAACTAAACCTAGGTAGGCTCATATGCCAATTTCTAAGCCCTTGAAGGCCACCTCTTATCTGAATGCATTTGAGAGTTTTTTTTACAGCTAGAGGGCATTAATTCTTGTGTGCCATATAGATAACATTGTGCTCACGCCTGTGTGGTCACTTATGAGAGTGCACTGATTGGCTAAAATGCAAGTCTGTCAAAAGAACTGAAATAAGGGGGCAGTCTGCAGAGGCTTAGATACAAGGTACAGAGGTAACAAGTATTAATATAACCGTGTTGGTTATGCAAAACTGGGGGGATGGGTAATAAAAGGTGATTACCAATCTTATTAACAATAACAAATCTGGAGTAGACTGTCCCTTTAATATTGGCTAAAATTTTAGCTGGGTGGTGCACTCATTACAATTGTCCCAAGAATAAAACTGGATAGTGAAGCCTTTGTGTAAAGAGAATGCAAAAGTTACGAATGTTTGCACTGCATGACGACTTGGCCCATTTGAATGAATTGTGGTTTAAACACACAGATGGCTATTTCACATATAAAAATAAAGGAGTAACTTTTGTTACAATTTATACTCTGCAGTTGGCATAACAGGTCATTGAAAACACCTTAAAGGCAAACCAATTTTACAGTACACTCTACATTTAATAGTGTGCTCAAAACATTTAAACTTAGAATGATAGCCATGGTATTATGTATGAATAACAGTACACCTACAAATCTCCAAATACAAACATTATGAAATCCAAACATTTTTATTAATATTTTTTAAATAAAATTTTAAAATATGTCTCCCCCCCCCCCCCATCTGTAAGTCAGAATCTTCACTGCCTGTGTCTGTTTGTTTTTTGTGTTCTGAAATAATAATGCATGTTTATTTAAAACAACCAATAGTACCTTATTGCAGTACTGTACTAGTACTATGTATACAAAAGTATTTTAAAAGGGACAGTAAACCTCAAAAATAATGTTATATAATTCTGCACATAGTGCAGAATTATATAACATTATATTAGCGCAAACTTTATAAAACATAATATTCCCTTTTAATTTTTTACAACGGCTGTTTTTCAGACCCGCTCTCTGTGCTCTTCTGAGCGGGTCTGTTTTTTTCACACAGCGCATCGGGCCAGCTGTATAGTCACAGCCCGCCCCGACCGCGCCATTATACACAGTGCAGCTCGCTCCTGCTGTCAGACAGAGCAGGAGCGAGCTGCACTTAGTGTTATGGCGCGGTCTGGCCGGGCTGTGACTATACAGCTGGCCCGATGTGCTGTGTGAAAAAAACAGACCCGTTCAGAAGAGCACAGAGAGCGGGTCTGAAAAACAGCCGTTGTAAAAAATTAAAAGGGAATATTATGTTTTATAAAGTTTGCGCTAATATAATGTTATATAATTCTGCACTATGTGCAGAATTATATAACATTATTTTTGAGGTTTACGGACACTTTAAATAATATAAAACTACCTTTAGGTTACATGTATAAGATGAATTAGGACATGTAAATATCACCTAAATGACATAAGATATTGTTGTTTACAATTGGTTCCATCCCCTCTCCAAACTGTCCCATTTTACAGATACAAATATTCCAAAATTCAAATATTTTCCAGTACCAAGTAAATTAAACAAGAGGTTTTCTACCTGCATCAATAATCCCAATGGCAGAGGCTCCCAAAATGCTACTTCTTGCTACAAAAAAAAAAGTTTAATTATAAAAGTACTTCTACATAGTCTATTTTTTTTTATTTTATTTTTTTTTACAAGCTTTTTGTACTTAGATATATGCAAACATTTCAACCTTAGAAAGTATGGTTCAGCTAAAAATATATACAGGGAGTGCAGAATTATTAGGCAAGTTGTATTTTTGAGGATTAATTTTATTATTGAACAACAACCATGTTCTCAATGAACCCAAAAAACTCATTAATATCAAAGCTGAATAGTTTTGGAAGTAGTTTTTAGTTTGTTTTTAGTTATAGCTATTTTAGGGGGATATCTGTGTGTGCAGGTGACTATTACTGTGCATAATTATTAGGCAACTTAACAAAAAAACAAATATATACCCATTTCAATTATTTATTTTTACCAGTGAAACCAATATAACATCTCAACATTCACAAATATACATTTCTGACATTCAAAAACAAAACAAAAACAAATCAGTGACCAATATAGCCACCTTTCTTTGCAAGGACACTCAAAAGCCTGCCATCCATGGATTCTGTCAGTGTTTTGATCCGTTCACCATCAACATTGCGTGCAGCAGCAGCAACCACAGCCTCCCAGACACTGTTCAGAGAGGTGTACTGTTTTCCCTCCTTGTAAATCTCACATTTGATGATGGACCACAGGTTCTCAATGGGGTTCAGATCAGGTGAACAAGGAGGCCATGTCATTAGATTTTCTTCTTTTATACCCTTTCTTGACAGCCACGCTGTGGAGTACTTGGACGCGTGTGATGGAGCATTGTCCTGCATGAAAATCATGTTTTTCTTGAAGGATGCAGACTTCTTCCTGTACCACTGCTTGAAGAAGGTGTCTTCCAGAAACTGGCAGTAGGACTGGGAGTTGAGCTTGACTCCATCCTCAACCCGAAAAGGCCCCACAAGCTCATCTTTGATGATATCAGCCCAAACCAGTACTCCACCTCCACCTTGCTGGCGTCTGAGTCGGACTGGAGCTCTCTGCCCTTTACCAATCCAGCCACGGGCCCATCCATCTGGCCCATCAAGACTCACTCTCATTTCATCAGTCCATAAAACCTTAGAAAAATCAGTCTTGAGATATTTCTTGGCCCAGTCTTGACGTTTCAGCTTGTGTGTCTTGTTCAGTGGTGGTCGTCTTTCAGCCTTTCTTACCTTGGCCATGTCTCTGAGTATTGCACACCTTGTGCTTTTGGGCACTCCAGTGATGTTGCAGCTCTGAAATATGGCCAAACTGGTGGCAAGTGGCATCTTGGCAGCTGCACGCTTGACTTTTCTCAGTTCATGGGCAGTTATTTTGCGCCTTGGTTTTTCCACACGCTTCTTGCGACCCTGTTGACTATTTTGAATGAAACACTTGACTGTTCGATGATCACGCTTCAGAAGCTTTGCAATTTTAAGAGTGCTGCATCCCTCTGCAAGATATCTCACTATTTTTGACTTTTCTGAGCCTGTCAAGTCCTTCTTTTAACCCATTTTGCCAAAGGAAAGGAAGTTGCCTAATAATTATGCACACCTGATATAGGGTGTTGATGTCATTAGACCACACCCCTTCTCATTACAGACATGCACATCACCTAATATGCTTAATTGGTAGTAGGCTTTCGAGCCTATACAGCTTGGAGTAAGACAACATGCATAAAGAGGATGATGTGGTCAAAATACTCATTTGCCTAATAATTCTGCACTCCCTGTATATACATACGGCAAGCTCCAGAAAACTGACCCTGCAACTCTCTACTCAGTGATTGCTTGATCAGTGAAGGAGCTCATTTATATATTTTTGCCTAACTGGTCACAATAAGGCAGACAAGATAATGAAAAGGTATTTCCCCTGGACTGCAAAACAATGCAATAACATGCTAATATTAACATTTATTGTATTTGAAGATCTCCTGCAATGAAGTTGTTGACACATAAATAGCAATAAACTATCAATATTAATAAAGGAACGCGATTTGCAATTACAATATTTTTCTGCAAACTTGCAATAAATTAGCATATAAGACGAGAGTGAAAATGTGTTAACACCTTGCTTGCTGCAATTGTTTTTCAAAAGAAAAACTCCACAACTTGTCTTAATAGAAGGGGCCAATCTGGGCTAGAAAAAGGAGTAGAAACAGCTACCCACAGACATTTCTTTTTAGTAAAATCTAAACTGTTTTTCAGGTTGTAATCATGTCCACTTTGAGTTCTTAAAACTAGAAAAACTCACACAAAGAAAAAAAAAATGATATTGCAAACTTGTGTAATGTAAAATTAAAAGGGTTAAACCGTTATTTGCAGAGCTGAGCTTTCCTAGATAAAACTTTCAACAAAGGATAACAAGAGAAAGAAGCAAATTAAATAAGACGTAAATTGTAAAGTTGTTTAAAATTGCATGCTGTCTAAATCATGTTTGTCTAATTATGACTTTACTGTCCCTTTAAGTGTGTAATTTATTTCTAAACTTTAAGGGGACACTAAACCCAAATTTTTTCTTTCATGATTCAGATAGAGCGTGCAATTTTAGTAACTTTCTAATTTACTCCTATTAATTTTTCTTCGTTCTCTTGCTATCTTTATTTAAAAAGCAGGAATGTAATGCATAGGAGCTGGCCCATTTTTGGTTGAGAACCTGGGTTATGCTTGCTTATTGGTGGGTAAATGTAAGCCTCCAATAAGCAAGCGCTATCCATGGTGCTGAACCTAAAATGGGCTGGCTGCTAAGATTTACATTCCTGCTTTTAAAATAAAGATAGCAAGAGAACGAAGAAAAATTGATAATAGGAGTAAATTAGAAAGTTGCTTAAAATTTCATGCGCTCTCTGAATCATGAAAGAAAACATTTGGGTTCAGTGTCCCTTTAATGAAACAATAGCATAGGAATTGTAGAGATTATTTCTTTGAATTGGCAAATTATTTGATCTACTACTGTATGCAGGCTCCAAACGCATTCCCTAAATTAAAAATAAAAAAATACTACAGGAACAAAACCTTTATGGAAAATTGCTTGGAGATAAAAAATGTTTGTATTTCGGAATAGTTGCTATTTCAGAATATTTGTATCTGTAAAACGGGATCAAGTTTAAACAGGATATTAGATAATTTATGCAAAAACAGAATTTATGTTTACCTGATAAATTACTTTCTCCAACGGTGTGTCCGGTCCACGGCGTCATCCTTACTTGTGGGATATTCTCTTCCCCAACAGGAAATGGCAAAGAGCCCAGCAAAGCTGGTCACATGATCCCTCCTAGGCTCCGCCTACCCCAGTCATTCGACCGACGTAAAGGAGGAATATTTGCATAGGAGAAACCATATGATACCGTGGTGACTGTAGTTAAAGAAAATAAATTATCAGACCTGATTAAAAAACCAGGGCGGGCCGTGGACCGGACACACCGTTGGAGAAAGTAATTTATCAGGTAAACATAAATTCTGTTTTCTCCAACATAGGTGTGTCCGGTCCACGGCGTCATCCTTACTTGTGGGAACCAATACCAAAGCTTTAGGACACGGATGAAGGGAGGGAGCAAATCAGGTCACCTAAATGGAAGGCACCACGGCTTGCAAAACCTTTCTCCCAAAAATAGCCTCAGAAGAAGCAAAAGTATCAAACTTGTAAAATTTGGTAAAAGTGTGCAGTGAAGACCAAGTCGCTGCCCGACATATCTGATCAACAGAAGCCTCGTTCTTGAAGGCCCATGTGGAAGCCACAGCCCTAGTGGAATGAGCTGTGATTCTTTCAGGAGGCTGCCGTCCGGCAGTCTCATAAGCCAATCTGATGATGCTTTTAATCCAAAAAGAGAGAGAGGTAGAAGTTGCTTTTTGACCTCTCCTTTTACCAGAGTAAACAACAAACAAGGAAGATGTTTGTCTAAAATCCTTTGTAGCATCTAAATAGAATTTTAGAGCGCGAACAACATCCAAATTGTGCAACAAACGTTCCTTCTTTGAAACTGGATTCGGACACAAAGAAGGCACGACTATCTCCTGGTTAATGTTTTTGTTAGAAACAACTTTCGGAAGAAAACCAGGTTTAGTACGTAAAACCACCTTATCTGCATGGAACACCAGATAATGAGGAGAACACTGCAGAGCAGATAATTCTGAAACTCTTCTAGCAGAAGAAATTGCAACCAAAAACAAAACTTTCCAAGATAATAACTTAATATCAACGGAATGTAAGGGTTCAAACGGAACCCCCTGAAGAACTGAAAGAACTAAGTTGAGACTCCAAGGAGGAGTCAAAGGTTTGTAAACAGGCTTGATTCTAACCAGAGCCTGAACAAAGGCTTGAACATCTGGCACAGCTGCCAACTTTTTGTGAAGTAACACAGACAAGGCAGAAATCTGTCCCTTCAAGGAACTTGCAGATAATCCTTTCTCCAATCCTTCTTGAAGAAAGGATAGAATCTTAGGAATTTTTACCTTGTCCCAAGGGAATCCTTTAGATTCACACCAACAGATATATTTTTTCCATATTTTGTGGTAAATTTTTCTGGTTACAGGCTTTCTGGCCTGAACAAGAGTATCAATAACAGAATCTGAGAACCCTCGCTTTGATAAGATCAAGCGTTCAATCTCCAAGCAGTCAGTTGGAGTGAGACCAGATTCGGATGTTCGAACGGACCTTGAACAAGAAGGTCTCGTCTCAAAGGTAGTTTCCATGGTGGAGCCGATGACATATTCACCAGATCTGCATACCAAGTCCTGCGTGGCCACGCAGGAGCTATCAAGATCACCGATGCCCTCTCCTGATTGATCCTGGCTACCAGCCTGGGGATGAGAGGAAACGGCGGGAATACATAAGCTAGTTTGAAGGTCCAAGGTGCTACTAGTGCATCTACTAGAGTCGCCTTGGGATCCCTGGATCTGGACCCGTAGCAAGGAACCTTGAAGTTCTGACGAGAGGCCATCAGATCCATGTCTGGAATGCCCCACAGTTGAGTAATTTGGGCAAAGATTTCCGGATGGAGTTCCCACTCCCCCGGATGTAATGTCTGACGACTCAGAAAATCCGCTTCCCAATTTTCCACTCCTGGGATGTGGATTGCAGACAGGTGGCAGGAGTGAGTCTCCGCCCATTGAATGATTTTGGTCACTTCTTCCATCGCCAGGGAACTCCTTGTTCCCCCCTGATGGTTGATGTACGCAACAGTCGTCATGTTGTCTGATTGAAACCGTATGAACTTGGCCTTTGCAAGCTGAGGCCAAGCCTTGAGAGCATTGAGTATCGCTCTCAGTTCCAGAATATTTATCGGTAGAAGAGATTCTTCCCGAGACCAAAGACCCTGAGCTTTCAGGGGTCCCCAGACCGCGCCCCAGCCCATCAGACTGGCGTCGGTCGTGACAATGACCCACTCTGGCCTGCGGAAGTTCATCCCTTGTGACAGGTTGTCCAGGGACAGCCACCAACGGAGTGAATCTCTGGTCCTCTGATTTACTTGTATCGTCGGAGACAAGTCTGTATAGTCCCCATTCCACTGACTGAGCATGCACAGTTGTAATGGTCTTAGATGAATGCGCGCAAAAGGAACTATGTCCATTGCCGCTACCATCAAACCTATTACTTCCATGCACTGCGCTATGGAAGGAAGAGGAACTGAATGAAGTATTTGACAAGAGTTTAGAAGTTTTGTTTTTCTGGCCTCTGTCAGAAAAATCCTCATTTCTAAGGAGTCTATTATTGTTCCCAAGAAGGGAACCCTTGTTGACGGAGATAGAGAACTCTTTTCTACGTTCACTTTCCATCCGTGAGATCTGAGAAAGGCCAGGACTATGTCCGTGTGAGCCTTTGCTTGAGGAAGGGACGACGCTTGAATCAGAATGTCGTCCAAGTAAGGTACTACTGCAATGCCCCTTGGTCTTAGCACCGCTAGAAGGGACCCTAGTACCTTTGTGAAAATCCTTGGAGCAGTGGCTAATCCGAAAGGAAGTGCCACGAACTGGTAATGCTTGTCCAGGAATGCGAACCTTAGGAACCGATGATGTTCCTTGTGGATAGGAATATGTAGATACGCATCCTTTAAATCCACCGTGGTCATGAATTGACCTTCCTGGATGGAAGGAAGAATCTGTACAACGGCAAAGAGAATGACTGGGGTAGGCGGAGCCTAGGAGGGATCATGTGACCAGCTTTGCTGGGCTCTTTGCCATTTCCTGTTGGGGAAGAGAATATCCCACAAGTAAGGATGACGCCGTGGACCGGACACACCTATGTTGGAGAAATAAAGATTTTTTTATTTTTACTTTTTTTTTTATTATTTCTTTATTGAGAAAAAAATAAAAAAACATACAAATTCATGCAATAGTCTTACAATACTGTGTTCCAGAGTTCTTTGATGAACAAGGAATGAGTATTTCTCCATTTGAGTCTCTCTATCCATGTTGTAAGCAGACTATTCCTTAGCTATGAAACATACGTCTTTTCACATGACTACACAGTCTTTTCCGTAATATCCATAGTATTCATACTTTATTTCAAACATTTTAATACTTTTGTATAAATAACATCAGAACAATCATCATACAGTACTGTAATCGGAAAGGAAATTGTTTTAAATAGTAAATATAAAACTATTATTTGCATTTTAGAACACAAAAGCAAATCCAACGACCCAGGACGATTGTGATTTACTTGGGGAGAAATTGGTAATTTTTTTAAATATTTTTACTTTAATAAAATTAATGAAAAAGTCTGGATTAGGTGATAGATTTATACCAGGAAGTGTAATCTAGAGCCACAAATATAAATCAACCACATTGTTATTTCCTTTTAAAGATAGAAAAAAAAAAAAAAAAGTTTATTCGGCCATCCATTAAAACCATGTTACACTTTGTTGATTTTCACAAGAGCTCAGTAATCTCTAAAGTAATAACTTGTATGAAATAAGAGAAGTAGTTTGCGTGAGGTTAACCACGATCCCTGAAATTTCAAAAACAAAGTGCCTTTTAATCTTGTGATAACTTGTTAAAATCTTTACAGTAAAAACGTTTTGTCCCCCATTAGATAAACAGAAATACTACTTTATTTTAATTAAACAGATCTATGAACTCTCTTTACATACCACTTTGTATACAAATTATTTCATAACACCAGTATTTTAGTTTAGAGATGAATAAATCCTAGAAGTCACAACTTTTAGAATGTTACCTGGGCCATAGCATGTTTTCATTATTTTGCATATATCTGTATACAAATAAAGTTGTATAGATCTTTAAAGGGACATTGCATGACAATATTTTCTGTCATCCATATGAAAGAGCTGTGTAACTTGTGTATTTCCCATAAAAAAAAAAAAAATGTATATGAAAGACCAGCAGTAAAAGATGTTAATATATTTTGCATTAAAGGGACAAGAAACCCATCATTTTTCTGTCATGATTTTTATAGAACATACAATTTTAAACTTTCCAATTTACTTCAATTATCACATTTGCTTTATTCTCGTGTTATCCTTTGCTGAAGGAACAGCACTGCACTACTGGCAGCTAGCTGAAAACATCTAGTTAGCCAATCACAAGAGACACATGCACGCAGGCACCAATCAGCAGCTGACTCACACTAGTAGAGGATATGTGCAAATTCTTCTTCCACAAGGGATACCAAGAGAAAAAAGCATATTTGAAAATAGAAGTTAATTTAAGTGTCTTAAAATTACATGATCTATCTGAATCCTGCAAGTTTATTTTTGACTTTCCGATCAATGTAAGAAAAAGCTGTTTAAAGTGAAACAAATTGCATGTCTACAACTAGATCCTGGCGCTCTGCTGTTCACTGGCTGATGGAGACAATTCCCACAGAAAAAGTTGGTTTATTAAAAGGGACAGTCTACACAAAAATGGTTATTGTTTAAAAAGATAGATAACACCTTCACTACCCATTCCATTGTTATATTAATATACTTTATAACATTTAAACGTCTAAATTTCTGCCTGTTTCAAAGGCTCTATTGACAGCCTCTTAATCACATGCTTTTGTATTTGCTTTTCACAACAGGAGCCTGCTAGTTCATGTGGGCCATATAGATAATGTGTTCACGCCCGGGAAGTTATATAAGAGGTGGCACAACACAGTACTGATTGCAACTCAATATATAATACATACAAAGTCATGTGATCAGGGGGCTGTCAGAAGATGCTTAGATACAAGGTAATCACAGAGGTAAAAAGTATATTAATATAACTGTGTTGGTTGTGCAAAACTGGGGAATGGGTAATAAAGGGATTATCCATCTTTTTAAACAATACAAATTATATTGTAGAACGTCCCTTTAAAGGGACACTGAACCCAATTGTTTTCTTTTGTGATTCAGATAGAGCATGCAATTTTAAGCAACTTTCTAATTTACTCCTATTATTACATTTCCTTCATTCTCTTGGTATCTTTATTTGAAAAGCAAGAATGTAAGTTTAGATGCCAGACCATTTTTTGGTGAACAACCTGGGTTGTTCTTGCTGATTGGTGGATAAATTCACCCACCAATAAACAAGGGCTGTCCATGGTCCTCAAACAAAAAATAGCTTAGATGCCATCTTTGTCAAATAAAGATAGCAAGAGAACAAAGAAAAATTGATAAAAGGAGTAAATTAGAAAGTTAAAATTGCATGTTCTATCTGAATCACAAAAGAAAAAATTTGGGTTCAGTGTCCCTTTAAGCACAGGTATACACATGTGCTGCTCATTAAAAGTGCCTTTAAGCCAATGTGCATTAGTAGGGAGTGCACAAATGATACTGGTATTAGTTTAAATAGCTTGTTTACATTTTGCTTTTTTATATGGGATGACATTTTTTTATTTTACTGTGTCCCTTTAAAATGTGTACAGCTGACTACTCGATATTCTTACTGACTTCAAAATTTCAATGAAATCTAGTCAAGCCCTGTTTTACAAAACATGAAACAATCCTATTACCAGATTTTGGAATAAGTATGATACATTTTTTATTTTTTTTAGTCAGTAATGATATGTTATAGGTCAACACTAAAGAGAAATTCTATAAATGTAATGCAAACACTTTCCATACTTATTATGTAGATTAGATATTTGATTGAGGTCAACAAACTAAGTGTGCATATAACTGCACATGATTCACTGCATGGTGTCACAGCACAGCCTTGCTAGACTAATATGAATATGAGTCATAGCTGCTCCTCAATACGGATTACATTTATTGTACATCTTTATTTACCAACATGATTATTAAGAAAAGCTCTGACAGACTTAAACTTCAAACATCAAGTCCCCATTTCTAAAAAACAAAATTACTGACCTTTTAGTTTAGTCACAGAACTCTATTTGCATATTTATTATATTAGGACATAAACCAAACCAAGAACATAATAAAAGCCGCCTACGTAAGAATGTTTATTGTGTGTTGTAATAATAAACAAAATAGTGTTTGGCTTGATATTTACAGCAAAACATCTAGAGCAACTGCATATTATTAGAGAAAATATAACTGCATGGCACATCACTAGAGCAATCTGAAATAAATACACATATCAAGGGGGGATATTAAACCCAAATTTTTTTCTTTCATGATTCAGATAGACCATGCAATTTTAGCAACTTTCTAATTTACTCCTATTATCACTTTTTCTTCGTTCTTTTGCTATCTTTATTTTAAAAAGCAGGAATCTAAGCTAAGTAGTCGGCCCATTTTTAGTTCAGCACCCCAGATAGCGCTTGCTGATTGGTGGGCACATCTAGCCACCTATCAGCAAGCACAACCTAGGTGCTGAACCAAAATTAGGCTAGATCCTTAGCTTAGATACGTGTTTTTCAAATAAAGAAAGCAAGAGAACAAAGAAAAAGTGATAATAGGAGTAAATTAGAAAATTGTTTAAAAATTGCCTGCTTTATCTGAATCATGAAAGAAAAAATGTGAGTTTAGTATCCCTTTAAGGTGTTAAAACTATATGACACATCATTGGGGCAATAAAAATGACCACATAATGCTAGGGTAATATGACTGTAAAGAACATAATCAGGTTCAATAGAAGGATATAACCATACAGCCCATTACAAGTGGGGAATAAGGGCATTTAACTGTATGGTACATTGCTAAAGGGGATTGGGGCTATAACTAAACTGCACATTTTGTAGCGCTACACAGCTAGGATATAGCTGTATGGAATATAACTAAGAGATGTTATAGGATACAAAAGTGTGACACATCACCGAATGGATATAAGTGCGCAGCACGACACTGGGGAAATATAAGTTACTGTAAAATGTTAGAGTGCACTGAGATTACATCATACCACCAGGGCAATGGGGGAATATAACTATACAGCATGGCACATCACTACAACTGTGGATACAATTGAACTTCACTAAGATAAGATACAGCTGTACAGCACATCACTGGGAAGGATGATGGGTTACGATTGCATAGCACAACATTAAGAGGGATGACAGGATAGTAGTGTATATGAGGATATAACTGTGCATTTGAATAAGGAGATGTAACTGCACCTAAGGGGGTGAAAGGATTGAGGCACTGTAAACTATATAGACAGACACAATACATGCATACATTGATAAACACATATCAACACATGCAGTCTGAACGGCACATCACTAAGGCAATGAGGGGATGCAACCGTACTACATAACTAAGAGATGAGGTGTAATTGTACAGCACTTCACTTGGGGCATGTAACTGTACATCACACCAATAAGAGGGCTGAGGGGATAAAAATGCACCAATGTATGGCACAGGGCTAATGTGGATGAGTGGATGTAACTGTACGGCACAGCACTAAGGTGATCAAGGGGATGTAAATGTACGGCACAGCATTAAGGTGGATGAGGGAGTGTAACTATATGGCACAGCACTAAGGTGGATGAGGGAGTGTAACTATATGGCACAGCACTAAGGTGGATGAGGGTGTGTAACTATATGGCACAGCACTAAGGTGGATGAGGGGATGTAACTATATGGCACAGCACTAAGGTGGATGAGGGGATGTAACTATATGGCACAGCACTAAGGTGGATGAGGGGATGTAACTATATGGCACAGCACTAAGGTGGATGAGGGAATGTAACTGTGCGGCACAGCACTAAGGTGGATGAAGGGATGTAACTATATGGCACACCACTAAGGTGGATGAGGGGATGTAACTATATGGCACAGCACTAAGGTGGATGAAGGGCTGTAACTGTGGGCACAGCACTAAGGTGGATGAAGGGATGTAACTATATGGCACAGCACTAAGGTGGATGAGGGGATGTAACTGTGCGGCACAGCACTAAGGTGGATGAAGGGATGTAACTATATGGCACACCACTAAGGTGGATGAGGGGATGTAACTATATGGCACAGCACTAAGGTGGATGAAGGGCTGTAACTGTGGGCACAGCACTAAGGTGGATGAAGGGATGTAACTATATGGCACAGCACTAAGGTGGATGAGGGGATGTAACTATATGGCACAGCACTAAGGTGGATGAGGGGATGTAACTGTGCGGCACAGCACTAAGGTGAATGAAGGAATGTAACTATAATGGCACAGCACTAAGGTGGATGAGGGGATGTAACAGTACGACACAGCACTATGGTGGATGAGGGAGATTATGGTACATCACTATAGGGGTTGAAGGGGATTTAACTTTATGTCGCATCACTATAGGGGATGAGGGGGATTTAACTTTGTGTCACTTCACTATATGGGATGAGGGGGATTTAACTTTGTGTCACTTCACTATAGGGGATGAGGGGGATTTACCTTTATGTCACAAAACTATAGATGATGAAGGGGATTTAACTTTATGTCGCATCGGGGATGAGGGGGATTTAACTTTATGTCGCATCATTATGGGAGATGGGGGGGATTTAAGTTTATGCCACATTACCATGGTGCATGAGGGAATGTAATCATGCGGAATATTACTAAGGGGATATTACTGTGTATCACAACATAAAAGGAGATTAAAGACTTTTACTGTACCATATCGCGAAAGGGGATCAGGGGACACTAATACAGCAGGACAGATGTAAAGAAACATAAGTATGTAATACTGTGTAATTCGCACGCAATAGGCCTGATATGCTTTGTGCAACAGGTCAAGTGTCCCAGGCTGTCAAGCCCCGGTTCTCTCACCTCTTTGGGTACAAGGTGGTTGTCCTCGCCAGGCACCATGTCCGTGCTTTGGAAGTATACTCAGGGGGAAATGCTTCAGAGGCACTTGGTAAGCCCAGGCATGGTCAGAAGGTAGGATTCGTTTACCAGCGAAAACAAAATTATGACAACAGAAACCCAAAATACACTTCCCTAGACAGGGCACTCTGCGGAGCTTTCTGCCAGGAGTAGACGCAATCAATGGAGAAATGGCCGCTGCGCCTCTCGCGAGACGCAGTGGGACGTCACTTCCGGGACGGAGGAGCGTGAGAAACTGCGGTCGCCATGGTAACCCCAAGCTAGTTAGGGTACCAAGATGGCGTGTGGCATGTTCTTTGCAAAGCATGGGGGGATAAATAGCATCTAATTTATTTGGCTGATATTTCCCGAGGTCATGTAAGTCTTATATTAATAAAACCTCGAGTTAGAATTATGATACTATAGATTATCTGTAGCGGAGCAAGGTACAGTGATATGGTATTGTCCCTAATGTTAAACCCAGGGTACCCTTTCAGTGTGCTCATGATGTTTGTCAATATGTTTTACACCTGTATATCATTTTTTTTTTTTTTTTAAAGAAGGACGTAGGGAAAAAATTCAAAAGGCCTTTCTAGCTTAAGCAGTTCCATTGTTCTATGAAGTAGAGTAACTAAGGCTCATCTTTATTTCTTTATATATTTATATATATATATATATATATATATATATATATATATATATATATATATACAACACACAGAGAAAACCCAGCACTCACAAGCTCTCAGCTAAGATTTAAAAGCAAAAATGGAAAGGTTAGTCACCGCATCTGGCCAAATGGGACAAGCTCAGGTACCACGTCAAGGTCCTTTCCAATACCTGAGACCCTAAAACAGCCACACAATGCAAGCTTTCAAATCCAAACAAACTGAAAACAAGGGATGGGTGCACAGGAATATGTAATCACCCTAGACATATACAAAACACGGAAGGGAACTGCACTCTCATACCGGACCGGGTACACATCCCATGACCCTGCAACATGCTCAGCCCTGGGTGCCACTGGCACTCACAGGAAGCTGTGCTGTCCCCAGAGCCACAAGCAGTTAACCTCAGACAGGTCTGGGTGCAAGAACCATAGGGAAAATTACAAAACAAATTAATACAACACACAGAGAAAACTCAGCACTCACTTACAAGCTCTCAGCTAAGATTTAAAAGCAAAAATGGAAAGGTTAGTCACCGCATCTGGCCAAATGGGACAAGCTCAGGTACCAAGTCAAGGTCCTTTCCAATACCTGAGACCCTAAAACAGCCACACAATGCAAACTTTCAAATCCAAACAAACTGAAAACAAGGGATGGGTGCACAGGAATATGTAATCACCCTAGACATATATATATATATATATATATATATAATTTTTTTTAAGGAACAAGAGAAACATTTTTGAAATATATTAGCAGTTATTTAATCCCTGACTGTCCTTCCTGCAGCTTCCCATTCAGGAAAAATTCCCAATTTTCATTGCAAAACTAGTGACAACCCTAGATTTGCCCATGAATGCCACACATGTGGCCTTCAAAAATAAACCAATGTGTGTCTATGAATGGGACACGTGGCCTTTCTAGTCCAATGAAAAACAATAGAACAACAGCATATATACAAAAATTGAAAACATTTATTGTAATAAATACACCCATAATATTTGGGGTTACCCCTTAGTATGTGGATACACAACAATGACCCAATACCACTATTTATACAATGTGTCAATTCACCCTCACTGTCATAGCACAACCTTCTGGTGAATGTTGGTAATAACAAAAATAAAATCTATACATTTTCATTGATCGAACATATCTGAATCAGTGTAATATATACACACCAAAATTAACTAAAAAGTTCCTCTAATTATAAATAATTTCCTTTAACTGAATATATACTAAATATTGTACATTATCCAGTATTACACAAACATAGACCAGTCCAAATCTCGATTAAGGCCCTAAGGTTGTAAGGTTTGTAACTTAAAAATCCAAAAGGCTTCTCACTTCTTTAGAATGGATTCTCTATCACTACCCCTCTTTGTTCTTGTAACTTAACAGCTTGGAATCTAAATTGAGATATTTGATGGCCTGCTGGACACAATGGTAGACACTGGAGAATCAAAATTATTCTTCCTAATATTAGACTTACGCTCATTAATGCGCTTACAAGCCATCCTGGTGGTCTCTCCTACATAGACAAGTCTATACAAACATTTAGGTATATAACACTCCTGTCCACACGCTGTCCACACGCTAACTGCGAGACATAAGGTTACTGTGCGTGTCGAGTACTGCTCGTATTACAAGTTGAACGTTTTCACATGTGCGTTAACCTGATGCACACAAAAAACGAACTTTGAATATCGCACTGTTACCCTAACACTGCGCTAACTGACCACCGCTGCAGAGCCTAATACCCACTATTTTGTATCTGGCTGTACTCTACACACTTGACTGGTTACAAGATTAAAATACAAAACAAGATTCACAATGAAAATTGTCTAAGTGAGCTGAACACTAAGCACTCCTTGTTACATAGATGTACTCGCAGTGCCGTTCTTTATACCAATATCAATTATATCTATTTAACTCTACATATACGTTTCAGGCATAAACTATATCATTTCAGGCAAAGAGTAACACCTATTTCTTGTCAATAATACTTATAAATAACACTTATAAACAACAATCACAATAAACAATATTAGAAATCAATTGAATTCCAAGTGTTACACGGTACTCAAAAAAATTGACACAAAAAAACTAAATACTATAGCATTAAAAATGCTACCTATCTCACCTCGATGTCCCCAGGAGTATGGTAAAATCTATTATGTTTTCTGGTGCTTGAATGAGAATCCTGACTCTGTAGCTGAGAGCGGTGCTGCTTTACTGATCGTTGGACGCTGAAGAGCGCCCAAACAACTGGTAGCTGTGAACACAAGAAAAGAACAGAGCGCAACCGCAACTCAAGGTAAAAGTTTTATTACTTTTTCGAGCGCTTAAAAACAAATTGCACTTACAAGAAGTTGGCAATATTCAAGCCTTTAAGTTTAACAATCCACTGGACCGCAATCTCTCTGATAGCCCTCCACGCTGGATTCAGATATGGCGTCTCCGGGAAGTCCGCAGGCTTAGGTGTTAATAACCAAATAGTTAATGGTAAAAAAGTACTTGTAAAAGCAATAAGTATTAATGTCTTTCAACAGTGTCCCTTTGTACAGTCTACGCGTTTCGTCCTCTTTTATCGGGACTTTCTCAAGACTCAGGGTTTAATGTCCTAGTTCGCGGGGATCCTCTTCTTAAAACTCCAACTACCTTTCTATAGGTTGGAATATGGACCAATCACGAGCGTCAATCTGACACACCCACTCTCAATCCATTTCTCTCAGTTACGGTGAGTCAGGCTATCAGAGAGATTGCGGTCCAGTGGATTGTTAAACTTAAAGGCTTGAATATTGCCAACTTCTTGTAAGTGAAATTTGTTTTTAAGCGCTCGAAAAAGTAATAAAACTTTTACCTTGAGTTGCGGTTGCGCTCTGTTCTTTTCTTGAATATCGCAACCTAAGATCCTACTTGCGCTTAAAGGGACAGTCTAGTCCAAAATAAACTTTCATGATTCAGATAGAGAATGTAATTTTAAACAATTTTCTAATTTACTTTTATCACCAATTTTGCTTTGTTCTCTAGGCAGAAATAGCAAGAAGAAACAAAACTTTCCAAGATAACAACTTATTATCAACCAAATGCATAGACTCAAACGGAGCCTGCTGCAGAACTTTAAGAACAAGGTTAAGGCTCCAAGGAGGAGCATCAGGTTTAAACACAGGCCTGATTCTGACCAAGGCCTGAACATTTGGCAGATTTGCCAGACATTTATGCAAAATAATAGACAGTGCAGAGATCTGACCCTTCAGAGTACTGACTGACAAACCTTTCCCCAGGCCATCCTGAAGAAAAGACAAAATGCAGGTAACCCTCACCCGACTCCAAGAGAAACTCTTCGATTAACACCAATAAAGGTATTTTGTGAGTAACCGGTTTACGAGCCTGAAGCATAGTATCAATGACCTCAGAAAAAACACGCTTAGACAAGACTAAGCGTTCAATCTCTAAGCAGTCAGCTTCAGAGAATCTAGATTTGGGTGGAGGAAGGGACCCTGAAGTAGAAGGTTCTTCCTCAAAGGATACCTCCATGGGGGAAGAGATGACATCTTCACCAGATCCTGCGAGGCCAGGCAGGGGCTATTTGAATCACTGACGCCCTCTCCTGTTTGATACGATCCATTACTCGAGGAAGGAGGGCAAACGGAGGAAACACATACACGAGACCGAAGTCCAAAGGAACCGCCAGAGCATCAATAAGAGCTGCTTGCGGATCTCTTGATCTTGAACCATAGCTTGGAAGCTTGGCGTTTAGACGAGACGCCATCAGATCCAACTCTGGAACCCCCGACCTGCGGGTTATCATTGTGAATACTTCCGGGTGAAGGGCCCAATCCCCAGGATGAAAGGTCTCCCTGCTCAGATTATCCGCTTCCCAGTTGTCCACCCCTGGGATGTGGATGGCAGAGAGGTGACAATTGTGAGGCTCCGCCCACTGGAGAATGTGAGTCACCTCCGTTATAGCTAAGGAACTCTGAGTTCCTTTCTGGTGGTTGATATACGCCACTGAGGTGATGTTGTCCGACTGGAACCTGATAAACCGGTCCAAACACAGTTGAGGCCAAGATGTTAGAGCATTGAAGATTGCTCTAACATCTTGGACCTTTTTCAAGAGTAAACTGATGTGCTCAAGCTTAAATCTAAAATTGTCCTCCTCTGAATCTGCTGTACTAGCAACAGCAGTTTCAGAATCAGAGATCTCGCCCTCAGAAGCTTAGCTGACCGTTAAAAAATTGTAAGGAAGGTACATAATCATTCTAATAGTGGTGCGCCGCGCAGTTACTAGGGACGCGGCGCCTGCTGTTATGCTTGTTGCCTAGGGGGGAGTCGGCTCCTCTCTGCGTGCGGCGGTGGCGTCATCGCCGCACCCTTTCCCTGTTCTGAAGCCAGTCGGATCTCCTGTGGCGCGAACCCTGCACCTATGTAAGTAACTCACTTGCTACCTATCACTGCCCAAGTATAGGTGTTACTTACTGTTCTCCTGGGTGTTCTTTATTCTTATGCTGGACTGTTATATTGTTGCTGACCCTTGCTTGTCTGACCACTCTGCCTGTTTACCCCTTAAAGGGACATTAAACCCCAAAAAATTATTTCATTATTCAGATAGAGAATACAATTTTTAAAAAGTTTCCAATTTTCTTCTATTATCAAAAATGTTTAATTCTCATGTTATTCTTTGTTAAAGAGATACCTAGGTAGGTAGCATGCACATGCCTGAAGCACTACACAACAGGAAATAGTGCTTCCATTTAGTGCAACTGCTAATGTATAACATTATTGAAAAACTGCTGCAGACACGTGCACACTCTTGAGCTTACATGTCTGCTTTTTAAATAAGGATAACAAGAAAACGAAGAAAATATGATAATAGAAGTAAAATCTAAATCATGAAAGAATAAAATTGGGTTTTGCGTCCATTTAACTGCTGGATTAATATACTGCTGCTGAACTCTGCTTGTCTGACCACTCTGCCTGTTTTACCCCTTAACTGCTGGATTGATATACTGCTGCTTAACCTTACTTGTCTGACCACTCTGCCCGTTTACACCTTAAACTGCTGGATTGATATACTGCTGCAGAACTCTGCTTGTCTGACCTCTCTGCCTGTTTAACCCCTTTTACTCTGGATTGCCGTACTGTTGCCAAACCTTGCCTGCCTGACCATCCTAGTGGTTTACCTCTGGACTGCCTTACTGTTGCCAAACCCTGCCTGCCTGACCATCCTAGTGGTTTACCTCTGGACTGCCTTACTGTTGCCAAAACCTGGCTGACCATACTAGTGGTTTACCTCTGAACTGCCTTTCTCTGGTTTCCTGCCTGTTGCCGCAGAGGACTGTCCTGCCTGTGGTGAGTGCCGCTTACCTCATCTTACAAACCTTCTCTGCTCTGGGATATTCCCTATCTTTCCGGCTCGACGCCGGGATAACAAGACTACTGGCCGAGTTCGGTCTGATAGCGGAGTATCCCACGAGTATTACATTATACTTGGGCCGTGGAGCCAGATGAGGTGGCACGAGCAGTTTATCTTCAGGAACAGATGTTGGGTAACCATACCACACAGTTGCAGAATATGGATTCCAAGCTAGAGGCTATAACCGCTCAACTCTCATTACTAGTTACAGCAAAGAATACCACTCCTGTTGTTGTACCGCCAGTCTCTACCCCTAATACTGCAGATTCTTCCTTTGCTTCTGGAATTATACCCCGGATACCATTGTTTGACAAGTATGAAGGTACTACTGATTGCAGGGGTATTCTTAACCAATGCACGCTGCACTTCTGCAATGATCCTCACACCTTTCAGTCTCACCAGTCAAGGGTCACCTTTATCATTTCCTTACTGAAAGACAAGGCCCTAGCCTGGGTCTCTCCCCTTTTGGAACAGAATGCTCCAATCTTGCATGATGCTAATGCTTTTATTTCTGCATTATCTTCTGTGTTTGGGACTTCTGGCCGTACCTCTACTGCAGAATTTTCTCTCCTGGACCTCCACTAGGGTAATGGAACTGTGGCATAATTTGCCATCGAGTTTCGCACCTTGGCACTTGAAACCAGTGGTCTCAAGGCAGCCTTTAGGAGGGGTCTGGATGAACACATCAAAGATGAACTCACTTATTGTGATGTTCCTTCTTCTTTGGATGACTTTATAAAGCTTTGTATCAGTCTGGACTCTCGCTTTTTAGGAGAGAGAAGCCGAGAAAGACAGAACTAGGAGGGTCCTTCCCTCTCTTCCTCCTATTCGTCCTGTTTCGGCAGTATCCTCTACCCCTTCAGCAGCTCCAGTTACCCCAGTGGAGGAACCCATGGATCTCTCCTCCTTCAAGCCTTCAGAGTCTGAAAGACAGAGAAGAAGGAGATTGAGACTATGCTTTTATTGTGGATCTAACACCCACCAACTAAAGGACTGTGATATTCGGCCGGGAAAAGCCAATGCTTAGGGGATGACACTGGGGTACCTCTAAGCATGATCACTACTAAATACCCAAATTCCACTAGGATTCTGGTACCTGTAACCCTTACCTTCCTTCAGAATACTGTTGATACTCAAGCCTTAATTGATTCAGGGGCAGCTGGAAACTTTCTGGATCACCGTTTTATGATTCAAGCTGGCTTGCCTCTTCTGCAGAAAAGACATTGTCTCAAAATAACTACCCTAGATGGCACCCGCCTTGGTTCAGGGTTAATCTATTTTGAGTCAGCACCCCTGACCCTGACTGTGGAAGTCCTTCATACTGAACAACTGCAGTTCGAGGTCATTCATTCTCCAGCACAGCCTGTCATCCTTGGTATTCCTTGGCGTCGGATACACAATCCAAAGTTCGACTGGGCTGAAGGACAACTGGCCTCCTGGGGTACCTCCTGTTTCCATTCCTGCCTTGCTAAAGTCACTCCTCTGCTCCGCATCCCCATAGCCAGTATACAGACTCCTCCAAACCTTCCTTCAGTATATACGGACTTCGCAGATGTGTTTGAGAAAATTGACCTCTTTCCCAGAGCCCCACTTCCTAAAGGGAAGACTTATCCACTCTCCAAAGTTGAAACCAAATCAATGGATGAGTATATCCAAGAGAATCTAGCTAAAGGCTTCATTTGCCCTTCCTCTCCTCCTGGGGCAGGTTTCTTTTTCGTCAGTAAGAAGGATGGTGGGCTCAGACCCTGAATCGACTACAGGGCCTTGAACAACATAACTATCAAGAACATCTATCCCATTCCTTTGATCACGAGCTCTATGACTCACTCCAGAATGCTCGCTTCTTCACCAAGCTGGACTTACGTGGGGCATACAATCTGATCCATATCTTCCCAGGTCACGAATGGAAGACCTCTTTCGACACAAGATCAGGGAATTACGAATACCTTGTAATGCCCTTTGGGCTGTGTAACGCCCCTGCAGTCTTCCAGGCATTTGTCAACGATGTCTTCTGTAACCTCCTCAATCGCACTGTCATCGTCTGCCTGGATGACATCCTTATTTTCTCTTCCACTCTGGAGGAGCATTATAAGCACGTGACACAGGTACTTCAACGTCTCAGAGACAATTCTTTGGTAGCCAAACAAGAAAAATTTGAGTTTGACCAAGTTCAGATCCAGTTCCTTGGTTATTTCATCTCGAAAGAAGGTTTTGCCATGGATCCTGCTAAATTCATCACAGTTTTAGAGTGGCCTCAACCTACTTCATTAAAATAATTGCAGAGATTCTTGGAGTTCTCCAATTATTACTGCAAGTTTATAAAGACAACTGCAATATCTGGTGCATTCGAAGGGTTACTCTGGCGGATCGTTCCTGGGTTCCTGCCCGTGATGTGCATGCTCCATCTTTAGTATCCAGATTCCATGCTGCTCATTCTTTGAGGCCGACTCTGGTACCCGGAGGGAACCCTTAAGAGGGGGGCTATGTTGTGCCGCTCTAACCATCGCTAGGGACACGGCGTCTGCTGTTATGCTCATTGCCTAGGGGGGAGTCGGCTCTTCTCTGCCGCATGTTATCGATGCACGCTTTCCCTGTATAGGTGCTACTTACTGTTCTCCTGGGTGTTCTTTATTCTTATGCTGGACTGTTATATTGTTGCTGACCCTTGCTTGCCTGACCACTCTGCCTGTTTACCCCTTAACTGCTGGATTGATATACTGCTGCTGAACTCTGCTTGTCTGACCACTCTGCCTGTTTTACCCCTTAACTGCTGGATTGATATACTTCTGCTTAACTCTGCTTGTCTGACCACTCTGCCTGTTTAACCCCTTTTGCTCTGGATTGCCTTACTGTTGCATAAAAACCCTGCCTGCCTGACCATCCTAGTGGTTTACCTCTGGAGTGCCTTAGTGTTGCCAAACCCTGCCTGCCTGCCTGACCATCCTAGTGGTTTACCTCTGAACTTCCTTTCTCTGGTTTCCAGGACTGTCCTGCCTGTGGTGAGTTACCTCATCTTACAAACCTTCTCTGCTCTGGGATATTCCCTATCTTTCCGGCATGACGCCGGGATAACAAGACTACTGACCGAGTTCGGTCTGATAGCGGAGTATCCCACAAGCATTACACATACAGATATTTTACATGCCCCTGTTGCCTATTAACCCTATCATTTCCAGCCTCATAGATAGTGATATACCTGATTTCAAGTTACTTCACCCCTTATAGCAGATGCAGTGGCGTGCCCATAACAGAGATGCCCTTAAATATTTTTCCACATAGAGAGATTATTTTTGTCCCATGAAAAGTCCACAGAGGATTTAACCCTTAGAGTGCTGATTCCTTCTAACCTAGAAGGGAAACCACTTAACTGTGGATCCAGCTGCAGGGCAGGAACAGCTTCTCAGGCATGATAGACTCAGCCAACCTCTGACAGGGACCTGTAGAAAAAGAAAAGCAGAGTAACCAACCCTGATTTTCTATAGAGGGGTAGCATAAGTGTTAGAAGGTAAGCAAGGACTACCTCATCATCTTCTAACTGCTAAAAGCCACCATTACTCTTACTAAAGAGAATTACATGGACACAGCATAGCCCCAATCCGTGCTTGCAGGGAAAAGTACAGATTAAAGAATTAATATCTTCAGACACCGTCTTCGCACATCCTCCTGATGTATAAGGCAAAGAATGACTGGGGGCTTATGGAAAGTAGGAGAGATACTTAACAGCTCTGCTGGGGTGTTCTTTGCCTCCTCCTGGTGGCCAGGAGTTGAATATATATGTGTGTGTGTGTTTCTCTGGCATGTTATAGCCAATGCCTCACCAGCCTTTGACCTCACCGCACATCACTGATAGATATATATATATATATATATATATATATATATATATAGTTATAAATAAATAGAACATATTCTGCAATGTGAAGAACATTGGAAAGTGAAATATTAATATTTCATGTCTGGTTAGCGCAGTTGAGAAACACGGTCAGGTTTGCACTTAAGGGTGTTAGGTTTTTTTCTACTTATTATGCTCCATTGAAGTATATGGGAGAATAGGTTAATGCTTGACATGTTTGTTTCTTTTCAGCTGATTCGGAGATTTGAATGCATCCGAATTTCCGAATCGGCACATCCCGAAAAACCCATTAAAATTCAGAAAATTAATAAATTAGTTTCTGAATTTTCGGATCCGTTATTCATATTCGGAATTTTTCATTGTTCTATCTAAACTGCAGTTCCCTGACATCGCCGACACTAACTAAATAATTAAATAAAGCTATTAACCACTAAACCGCTGTTCCCCAACACTAACTAAACCTATTAACCCCTAAATCGCCATTCCCAAACATCGCCAACACAAACTAAACATATTAATCCCTAAACCGCCGTTCCCAAACATCGCCGACACAAACTAAACCTATTAACTCCTAAACCGCCATTCCCAAACATCCCTAAAACGAACTAAACCTATTAACCCCTAAACTGCCGTTCCCAAACATCGCCAACACTAACTAAACCTATTAACCCCTAAACTGCAGTTCGCCGACACTAACTAAATCACTAAATAAAGCTATTAACCCCTAAACCGTCGTTCCCCGACATCACTGACACTAACTAAACCTATTAACCCCTAAACCGCCGTTCCCAACCATCGCCGACACTAACTAAACCTATTAACCCCTAAACCGCCGTTCCCAAACACCCTCAAAACAAACTAAACCTATTAACCCCTAAACCCCCGTTCCCAAACATCGCCAACACTAACTAAACCTATTAACCCCTAAACTGCAGTTCGCCGATACTAACTAAATCACTAAATAAAGCTATTAACCCCTAAACCGTCGTTCCCCGACATCACTGACACTAACTAAACCTATTAACCCCTAAACCGCAGTTCCCAAACACCCTCAAAACAAACTAAACCTATTAACCCCTAAACCCCCGTTCCCAAACATCGTCAACACTAAACCTATTAACCCCTAAACCGCCATTCCCAAACACCCTCAAAACAAACTAAACCTATTAACCCCTAAACCCCCGTTCCCAAACATCGCCAACACTAACTAAACCTATTAACCCCTAAACTGCAGTTTGCCGATACTAACTAAATCACTAAATAAAGCTATTAACCCCTAAACCGTCGTTCCCCGACATCACTGACACTAACTAAACCTATTAACCCCTAAACCGCCATTCCCAAACATCGTCAACACTAAACCTATTAACCCCTAAACCGCCGTTCCCAAACACCCTCAAAACAAACTAAACCTATTAACCCCTAAACCCCCGTTCCCAAACATCGTCAACACTAAACCTATTAACCCCTAAACCGCCGTTCCCAAACACCCTCAAAACAAACTAAACCTATTAACCCCTAAACCCCCGTTCCCAAACATCGCCAACACTAACTAAACCTATTAACCCCTAAACTGCAGTTTGCCGATACTAACTAAATCACTAAATAAAGCTATTAACCCCTAAACCGTCGTTCCCCGACATCACTGACACTAACTAAACCTATTAACCCCTAAACCGCCGTTCCCAAACACCCTCAAAACAAACTAAACCTATTAACCCCTAAACCCCCGTTCCCAAACATCGCCAACACTAACTAAACCTATTAACCCCTAAACTGCAGTTCGCCGATACTAACTAAATCACTAAATAAAGCTATTAACCCCTAAACCGTCGTTCCCCGACATCACTGACACTAACTAAACCTATTAACCCCTAAACCGCCGTTCCCAAACACCCTCAAAACAAACTAAACCTATTAACCCCTAAACCCCCGTTCCCAAACATCGTCAACACTAAACCTATTAACCCCTAAACCGCCGTTCCCAAACACCCTCAAAACAAACTAAACCTATTAACCCCTAAACCCCCGTTCCCAAACATCGCCAACACTAACTAAACCTATTAACCCCTAAACTGCAGTTTGCCGATACTAACTAAATCACTAAATAAAGCTATTAACCCCTAAACCGTCGTTCCCCGACATCACTGACACTAACTAAACCTATTAACCCCTAAACCGCCGTTCCCAAACACCCTCAAAACAAACTAAACCTATTAACCCCTAAACCCCCGTTCCCAAACATCGTCAACACTAGCTAAACCTATTAACCCCTAAACTGCCGGCCCCCACATCACAACAACCTAAATTAAACTATATTAACCCCTAAACCTAACACCCCCTAACTTTAACATTATTAAAATAGACCTAAATTAAAGTTACAATTATTAACTAACTACCTATTTAAAGACAAATACAAACTTACCTGTAAAATAAAAATAAAACCTAAGCTAGCTACAATATAACTATTTACTAACTACCTAATTAAAATAAATTCAAACTTACCTTTGAAATAAAACCTAATTAAACTTATATTGTAGCTAGCTTAGGTTTTATTTTATGTTTGTATTGTACTAATTACATAGATAAAATAAATACAAACTTACCTGTGAAATAAAAATAAAACCTAGCTGCCTTACACTAAAACCTAACATAAAAAAAAAAAACTACAATTACAAAAAATAATAAAGACTACAATTACACAAAATAAAAAAAAAACTACCATTACAAAAAATAACCAACAAAATTATCCAAAATAATAAAAATGATTCCTAATACCCTGTTTTTAAAAAACATAAAAAAAAAAAAAACCAAATCTATAACAAACTACCAATAGCCATTAAAAGGGCCTTTTGTAGGGCATTGCCCTAAAGAAATCAGCTCACAAAAAAAAACAAACACCCCCTAACATTACCAAAAACCCCACCCCCCGAAACCCACAAAATAAAAAAAAAACCTAACTAAAAAAACCTAATCTACCCATTGCCCTGAAAAGGGCATTTGTATGGGCATTGCCCTTAAAAGGGCATTCAGATCTTTTACCAGCCCATTAAAACGGCATTCATCTCTTTTACCAGCCCATTACCCCTAATCTAAAAAAAAAAAAAAAAAAAAAAAAAGAAGCATCTTCATCCAGGCAGCTCCACCTTCATCCATCGCGGGACCGGCATCTTCTTCATCCCTGCGGAGGCAGAGGTCCATCGGTCCAACGTGGAGGTCCTCTTCATGAGATCGTCCGCCGCACACTGAGGATTCAAATGCAAGGTACTCCTTTTATACTGGGGGTACCGTTGCATTCCTATTGGCTGAAAATTTCAAATCAGCCAATAGGACTGAGAGCTGCTTAAATCCTATTGGCTGTTTTTTTATTTTTGTAATGTTAGGTTTTAGTGTAAGGCAGCTTAGGTTTTACTTTTATTTCACAGGTAAGTTTGTATTTATTTTAACTAGGTTGTTAGTAAATAGTTAAACACTATTTACTAACTAGTCTACCGAGGTAAGATAAATACAAACTTACCTGTGAAATAAAAATAAAACCTAAGCTAGCTACCATATAACTATTAGCTATATTGTAGCTTGCTTAGGTTTTATTTCACAGGTAAGTTTGTATTTAGTTTTAAATAGGTAGTTAGTTAATCATTGTAACTTTAATTTATGTCTATTTTATTTATGTTAAAAGAACACCGAACCCAAATTTTTTTCTTTTGTGATTTAGATAGAGCATGCAATTTTAAGAAACTTTCTAATTTACTCCTATTATCAATTTTTCTTCATTCACTTGCTATCTTTATTTGAAAAAGAAGGCATCTAAGCTTGTTTTTTGAGTCAGATCTCGGGACAGCACTTTTTTATTGGTGGTTTAGGGGTTAATAGGTTTAGGTAGTATTGGCGATGTGGGAGGGGGTGCATTTTAGGGGTTAATAGGTTTAGTTAGTGTCAGCGATGTCGGGGAACTGCGGTTTAGGGGTTAATAGTTTTAGGTATTGTTGGCAATGTGGGGGGGTGCGGTTTAGGGGTTAATAGGTTTAGTTAGTGTCAGCGATGACGGGGAGCGGCGGTTTAGGGGTTAATAACTTTATCTAGTGATTTAGTTAGTGTCTGCGATGTGGGGGACAGCGGTTTAGGGGTCAATAGGTTTAGGTAGTGTTAGTGATGTAGGGGGACGGCGGTTTAGGGGTTAATAGCTTTATTTTGTGGCGGCGGCTTTAGATAATTTTGTTTCAGCAATCGCTGGCATATTAGTTAACTTAAATTAAATTGTTTTTTCGGATCCATTCTTCATTCATATGCATTTTTCTATAACTTCAGAATAGAATAATGCATATGAATAAAGAATGGATCCGAAAAAACGAACGGATCCGAAAAAAAATGAACGGATCCGAAAACGATTTAACTTTGCCGAAACAATTTTTTTTTTAAATTTAACTAAACTAATTTGCTGAAACAAAATTATTTTTTAACTAATTGAAAAATAAACAAATTTTTTAGCGGTGCACAAGTCTAGTTAATGCATTTAGATTTTTGCACGCGTCAGGTTGTGCTCATGCAAAACCTTTTTTTACCTTTTATTATGTGTGCTACCAAATGTGAGCAAAAAGCCTCTGTCTAGCGGAGTTAACACACAAGCGGAAGCGTAAAGTACTGCTCCACTTGTAATTTAACCCTGTACTGGGTAACACATACCAACCTATTTCTATCTTTTTTCTTTGTTTCCCTTTTCTGCCTATTTAAGCCTAACAATTCATCTCTAGATAGACCTCAGACTTTGTCCAAACTTTTCTGAATCAAATAATTAGGGTAACCCCTATGTTCAAACAATTCACCCATTTCTGCTGATCTACTCTCCACTTTAGATTCAATAAATACAATCCTTATAATTTGCAAAAATTAACTATAAGGTACCTTAAAGGGATACTAAACCTACATGTTTTCTTTAATGATTCAGATAGAGCAGCAACTTTTTAATTTAATCCTATTATCAAATTTTCTTCGTTTTCTTGCTATCTTTATTTTAAAAGCAGGAATGTAAAGCTTAAAAGCCGGCCCATTTTTGGTTGAGAACCTGGGTTACGCTTGGTTATTGGTGGCTAAATGTAGCCACCAATAAAGCGCTATCCTGGATGCTGAACCTAAAATGGGCCGGCTCTTAGGCTTTCATTCCTGCTTTTTAAATAAAGATAGCAAGAGAACGAAGAAAAAATCACAGTAGGAGTAAATTAGAAAGTTGCTTTAAATTGCAATTGTATCGGCCTTCATTAGGCCTCATCAGGGAGGTGCAGCCCTATTCCTTTAAGTTTCCTGAACAAGGAGTCCATGTCTGGATGAGCACTATCATACCTAAGCAAACTATTTAGATCTATAGATTTCTTATACAGATTTACCTTTAGTATATTACCCTCCTTGTAGACTGTAGTGTCCAAAAACATCAACATTTACTTCAATAAAAGTAAGCTTAAAGTGAATGTAAATTTAGATGATAAAGTTTCCCAGTTTTTTAAAAATCAGATTAAAAACAGGGGCACTTTAATTCATCAAAATTTACATTTCACTTGTGTTGTGAAAATACTTAGCTTTTAATCTTGACAGTAGCTGCATCACTTCCCCCGCCCGTCGCAAAGCCTCTTCCCGGGTCCGGCTTCCTCCAATCACGGCATTGAATCAGACACTGATTCCCCCGGGGGGGAAGCCGTGATTGGAGGATGACCTATCAGTCATTTCTGACGTATGAAGAGGCTTGCGACGACCGGGGGAATCGCTGGAGTGGCTGTCAAGATTAAAAGGGAAGTATTTTCACAACACAAGTGAAATGTAAATTTTGATGAATTAAAGTGCCCCTGTTTTTAATCGGATTTTTAAAAACCGGGCACTTTATCATCTAAATTTACATTCACTACTTTAAAGGACCACTAAACACAGTAGAATAGCATACTCAGTAAATTCATAATAAAAAGACAATGCAAAGCACTTAGTCTGAGTTTCATATGAGTAGTAGATTTCTAACACATTTTAAAGTTAGTTCTATTTTCCCTCCCACTGCATAATGTGACAGCCATCAGCCAATCACAAAATGCATATACGTATATTATGTGAATCAGTAGGAGCTGGTGCCTCATAGAGTGTGCATATCAAAAGATTATGCACATCTAGATAATGGATGTGAATTGGAAAGTTGTTCAAAGTTCTTTGCTCTATCTGAATAGTTAAAGTTTAATTTTGACGTGAGTGTCCTTTTAAACTTAAACTGCCTCAAGGAGTTATTATCACTATCACATAGGTGTGCTGGACTTTTTTGATCCCGCCTATGCAGTCATAAGTAGTCTCCAGCTGTGGTGAGTAAAATAACCTTTATTTTGCATACAGGGACCAGTAAAGCAACGTTTCGGGCTAACACTAAGCCCTTTCTCAAGCTTGACATTTAATGAGTATAACAGTGTTTAAATAGCCATAATGGCGCCAAATGATTGTGATAATTGCGTTAATATCGCCATCTAGTGGTGAAAAATACATACTACATATATAAAAAATTCTATCTACAGCAACTTTGTTACAAAATATGTGCTACAAAATTTAACAGTGTATATACTAAAGGATACAGTGCCTAGCAATTCTATACAGATAATAAAGTGTGAAATTATAAAAATTACAAACATAATATAATATAAATATTAATTATATAAATTCAGTGTAGAAAATATTTTGCAAAAAAAAGGAAATTTATGCTTACCTGATAAATTGATTTCTTCTACGATACGACGAGTCCACGGATTTCATCCTTACTTGTGGGATATTATCCTCCTGCTAACAGGAAGTGGCAAAGATCACCACAGCAGAGCTGTATATATAGCTCCTCCCTTCCCCTCCACCCCCAGTCATTCGACCGAAGGTTTAGGAAGAGAAAGGAAAAGCTAAAAGGTGCAGAGGTGACTGAAGTTGTAAATAATAAAAAATATAATCTGTCTTAAATCGACAGGGAGGGCCGGGGACTCGTCGTATCGTAGAAGAAATCAATTTATCAGGTAAGCATAAATTTCCTTTTCTTCTACAAGATACGACGAGTCCACGGATTTCATCCTTACTTGTGGGATACAATACCAAAGCTACAGGACACGGATGAAAGGGAGGGACAAGACAGAGACCTAAACAGAAGGCACCACTGCTTGAAGAACTTTTCTCCCAAAAACAGCCTCAGAAGAAGCAAAAGTATCAAATTTGGAAAAAGTATGAAAGGACGACCAAGTCGCAGCCTTACAAATCTGTTCAACAGATGCATCGTTTTTAAAGGCCCATGTGGAAGCCACAGCCCTAGTAGAATGAGCCGTAATTCTTTCAGGAGGCTGCTGTCCAGCAGTCTCATATGCCAGGCGGATGATACTCCTCAGCCAAAAAGAAAGAGAGGTAGCCGTAGCTTTCTGATCCCTACGCTTTCCAGAATAAACAATGAATAATGAAGATGATTGACGGAAATCCTTAGTTGCCTGTAAGTAAAACTTTAAGGCACGGACCCCGTCCAGGTTATGTAACAGACGCTCCTTCTTAGAAGAAGGATTAGAACACAAGGAAGGAACAACAATTTCCTGATTAATATTCTTATTTGAAACAACCTTAAGAAGAAAACCAGGTTTGGTACGTAAAACCACCTTATCAGAATGAAATATGAGATAAGGCGAATCACATTGTAACGCTGAAAGCTCAGAAACTCTTAGAGCAGAAGAAATAGCAACTAAAAACAGAACTTTCCAAGATAACAATTTAATATCTATGGAATGCATGGGTTCAAACGGAACCTCTTGAAGAACTTGAAGAACTAAATTCAAACTCCAGGGAGGAGTAATTGGTCTAAATACAGGCTTAATTCTAGTTAGAGCCTGACAAAAAGACTGAACATCTGGCACATCTGCCAAACGTTTGTGAAGCAAAATTGACAAAGCAGAAATTTGTCCCTTTAAAGAACTTGCTGATAACCCTTTCTCCAATCCTTGTTGGAGAAAAGACAAAATCCTGGGAATCCTAACTTTACTCCATGAGTAACCCTTGGATTCACACCAATAAAGATATTTACGCCATATCTTATGATAGATTTTTCTAGTCACAGGCTTTCGAGCCTGTATCAAAGTATCGATGACCGAATCAGAGAATCCTCGCTTAGATAAAATCAAGCGTTCAATCTCCACGCAGTCAGCTGCAGAGAAATTAGATTTGGATGTTGGAAAGGACCTTGAATGAGAAGGTCCTGTCTCAAAGGAAGTTTCCACGGTGGCAGAGAAGACATGTCCACTAAATCCGCATACCAAGTCCTGCGTGGCCACGCAGGCGCTATCAGGATTACTGAGGCTCTCTCCTGTTTGATTCGAGCAATCACGCGTGGAAGGAGAGGAAAGGAGAGGAAACGGTGGAAACATATAAGCTAGGCTGAACGACCAAGGCACTGCCAGGGCATCTATCAGTTCGGCCTGGGGATCCCTCGACCTGGATCCGTAACGTGGAAGCTCGGCATTCTGAAGAGATGCCATCAGATCCAGTTCCGGTCTACCCCATTTGCGAATCAATGAAGCAAACACCTCTGGATGGAGTTCCCACTCCCCCGGATGAAAAGTCTGACGACTTAGAAAATCCGCTTCCCAATTTTCTACTCCTGGGATGTAGATTGCCGACAGATAACAAGAATGGGCCTCCGCCCATCGGATTATCTTGGATACTTCTATCATCGCTAAGGAACTCCTTGTTCCCCCCTGATGATTGATATATGCCACAGTCGTGATGTTGTCCGACTGGAATCTGATGAATTTGGCCAAAACTGAGGCTATGCCTGAAGCGCATTGAATATTGCTCTCAGTTCCAGAATATTGATTGGAAGTAGCGACTCCACCTGAGTCCAAACACCCTGAGCCTTCAGGAAATTCCAGACTGCATCCCAGCCCAGAAGGCTGGCGTCCGTTGTCAGTATCACCCACGAGGGTCTGCGGAAACAAGTCCCCTGGGACAGATGATCCGGTGACAACCACCAAAGAAGAGAGTCTCTGGTCTCTTGATTCAGATTTATCTGAGGAGATAAATTTGCATAGTCCCATTCCACTGTCCGAGCATGCACAGCTGCAGTGGTCTGAGATGAAAGCGAGCAAACGGAATGATGTCCATTGCCGCTACCATTAATCCAATTACATCCATACGCTGAGCCACTGATGGCCGAGGAATGGACTGAAGTGCTCAGCAAGTATTTAGAATCTTTGATTTTCTGACCTCCGTTAGAAATATTTTCATGTCTACCAAGTCTATCAGAGTTCCCAAGAAGGGGACCCTTGTCTGTGGAACTAGTGAACTCTTTTCTATGTTCACCTTCCAACCGTGAGTTCTCAGGAAAGACAGGACTGTGTCCATGTGAGATTTTGTCAGATGATAAGTTGACACCTGGATCAAAATGTCGTCCAGATAAGGCGCCACTGCTATGCCTCGCGGTCTGAGAACCGCCAGAAGGGACCCTAGAACCTTTGTGAAGATTCTGGGTGCTGTGGCCAACCTGAAGGGAAGAGCCACGAACTGATAATGTTTGTCCAGGAAGGCAAACCTTAGAAACTGATGATGATCCTTGTGGATAGGAATATGAAGGTAAGCATCCTTCAAGTCCACGGTATTCATATATTGACCCTCCTGGATCATTGGTAAGATTGTTTGTATAGTCTCCATCTTGAACGATGGGACTCTGAGAAACTTGTTTAGACACTTGAGATCTAAAATGGGTCTGAAAGTTCCCTCTTTTTTGTAAACCACAAAAAGATTTGAGTAAAACCCCTGTCCCTGTTCCGGTTTTGGAACGGGACAAATTACTCCCATGGTAGAGAGGTCTTTTACACAGCATAAGAACGCCTCTCTTTTTATCTGGTCTACAGATAATCGTGAAAGATGAAATCTCCCTCTTGGGAGAAAATCCTTGAATTCCAGTTGATACCCGTGGGTCACGATTTCCATGGCCCAGGGGTCCTGAACATCTCTTGCCCAAGCCTGAGCAAAGAAAGAAAGTCTGCCCCCTACTAGATCCGGTCCCAGATCGGGGGCCGCCCCTTCATGCTGTCTTTGTAGCAGCAGCGGGCTTCTTGGATTGTTTACCTTTATTCCAAGCCTGGTTAGGTCTCCAGACTGACTTAGATTGAGCAAAATTCCCTTCCTGCTTTGTGGAGGAAGAGGAAGCAGAGGGTCCTCCTTTAAAATTTCGAAAGGAACGAAAATTATTTTGTTTACCCCTCATCTTAACAGACTTATCCTGAGGCAGGGCATGGCCTTTACCTCCAGTAATGTCAGAAATGATTTCCTTCAATTAAGGCCCGAAAAGGGTCTTACCTTTAAAAGGAATAGCTAAAAGCTTAGTTTTTGTTGACACATCAGCAGACCAAGATTTGAGCCATAACGCTCTACGCGCTAGAATAGCAAATCCTGCATTTTTCGCCGCTAATTTAGCAATTTGAAAAGCGGCATCAGTAATAAAAGAATTAGCTTGCTTGAGAGCCTTACTTATATCCAAAATGTCATCTAATGGAGTCTCAACCTTCAGAGACTCTTCTAGAGCCTCAAACCAATAAGCTGCTGCAGTAGTTACTGGAACAATGCAAGCCGTAGGTTATAAAAGGAAACCCTGATGAATAAATAATTTATTTAGAAGACCCTCTAACTTTTTATCCATAGGGTCATTGAAAGCACAACTGTTCTCAATAGGTATAGTTGTACGCTTAGCCAGGGTAGATATAGCTCCCTCCACTTTAGGGACCGTTTGCCACGAGTCCCAAATGGTGTCTGATATGGGAAACATTTTCTTAAAATTAGGAGGGGGAGAAAACGGTATACCTGGTCTATCCCATTCCTTTTTTACAATTTCCGAAATTCTTTTAGGAACCAGAAAAACATCAGTGTAAGTAGGCACCTCTAGATATTTGTCCATCTTACACAATTTCTCTGGTGGTATCACAATAGGGTCACAATCATCCAGAGTCGCTAAAACTTCCCGAAGTAACAGGCGGAGGTGTTCAAGCTTAAATTTAAAGGACATGACGTCCGAATCTGTCTGAGGTAACACATTCCCTGAGTCTGAAAGCTCTCCCTCAGACAGCAATTCCATGACCCCCAACTCAGAGCACTGTGAGGGTACATCGGAAATAGCCAATAAAGCATCAGAGGATTCAGTATTCACATTAATACCTGACCTACTGCGTTTAACCTGTAACACTGGTAATTTAGATAATACCTCTGTAAGGGTAGTTGACATAACTGCAGCCATCTCCTGCAGAGTAAAAGAATTAGACGCACTAGAGGTACTTGGCGTCGCTTGTGTGGGCGTTAAAGGTTGTGACACTTGGGGAGAATTGGATGGCATATCCTGATTCTCGTCAGACTGAGAATCATCCTTAGGCACACTTTCTTGGATCAGCCAATAGAATGCGAGGTCAATTCTATTGGCTGATCCAATCAGCCAATCGGATTGAACTTCAATCCGATTGGCTGATTAAATCAACCAATCAGATTTTTCTTACCTTAATTCCGATTGGCTGATAGAATCCTATCAGCCAATCGGAATTTGAGGGACGCCATCTTGGATGATGTCATTTAAAGGACCAGCCATTCGTCTGGTAGTCGTCGGCCTAGAAGGATGTTCCGCGCCGGAGATCTTCAAGATGGAGCCGTTCCTCGTCGGATGGATGAAGATAGAAGATGCCGCTTGGATGAAGATGTCTGCCGGTCTGGATGTCCTCTTCTGCCCGGATAGGATGAAGACTTCTGCCGGTCCGGATGTCCTCTTCTGTCCGGATAGGATGAAGACTTCTGCTGGTCCGGATGTCCTCTTCTGCCCCATCGGATGACCACTGGTGCCCGGCTGGGTGAAGACGGCTCAAGGTAGGGAGATCTTCAGGGGTTTAGTGTTAGGTTTTTTTAAGGGGGGATCGGGTGGGTTTTACAGTAGGGGTGTGTGGGTGGTGGGTTGTAATGTTGGGGGGGATTGTTCTTTTTTTTACAGGTAAAAGAGCTGATTACTTTGGGGCAATGCCCCGCAAAAGGCCCTTTTAAGGGCTATTTGTAATTTAGTATAGGGTAGGGCATTTTATTATTGGGGGGGCCTTTTTTATTTTATTAGGGGGCTTAGATTAGGTGTAATTAGATTAAACTTCTTGTAATATTTTTTTATTTTTTGTAATTTATTGTTTGTTTGTTTTTGTAATATAGTTTAGTTTATTTAAATGTATTTTATTTTAGATAATTGTAGTTAATTTATTTAATTAATTTAATGATAATGTAGTGTTAGGTGTATTTGTAACTTAGGATTTATTTTACAGGTAATTTTGTAATTATTTTAACTAGGTAGCTATTAAATAGTTATTAACTATTTAATAGCTATTGTACCTAGTTAAAATAAATACAAAGTTACCTGTAAAATAAATATAAATCCTAAAATAGCTACAATGTAATTATTAATTATATTGTAGCTATCTTAGGGTTTATTTTATAGGTAAGTATTTAGTTTTAAATAGGAATAATTTAGTTAATATTAATATTATTTATATTTATTTAAATAATAATTAAGTTAGGGGGGGTGTTAGGGTTAGACTTAGGTTTAGGGGGTAATACATTTAATGTAGGTGGCGGCGGTGTAGGGGGTCAGATTAGGGGTTAATATATTTAATGTAGGTAGCGGCGGTGTAGGGGGTCAGATTAGGGGTTAATATATTTAATGTAGGTGGTGGCGGTGTAAGGGGGTCAGATTAGAGGTTAATAAATTTAATGTAGGTGGCGGCGGTGTAGGGGGGTCAGATTAGGGGTTAATATATTTAATGTAGGTAGCGGCGGTGTAGGGGGTCAGATTAGGGGTTAATATATTTAATGTAGGTGGCGGCGGTGTAAGGGGGTCAGATTAGAGGTTAATAAATTTAATGTAGGTGGCGGCGGTGTAGGGGGGTCAGATTAGGGGTTAATATATTTAATGTAGGTAGCAGCATTGTAGGGGGTCAGATTAGGGGTTAATATATTTAATGTAGGTGGCGACGGTGTAGGGGGGTCAGATTAGAGGTTAATACATTTAATGTAGGTGGCGGCGTTGTAGGGGGGTTAGATAATGATTGCCCAATATGTGAACTGAATAAATTAAGCATAGGTCTCCCAATAACACCCCTTTGTTTAACAGGTCTACTGCTTACCCCTTCCCTTGCAGGAAAATAAATGCCAGCCAGTTCTGATATATCAGGTCTCCTCAGAAATAAAGGGCTGCACATACCTCAATGCTGCTTGTAGCATGAAACCGTTCTCCACACTGAAGATGTCTCTTGTATTACCTTCAGAAGCTCTGTGGGAACCAACGTGAATCTTAGTTACATCTGCTAAGATCATTAACCTCAGGGCAGAAATCTTCTTTCATATCCCCCTGAGGAAAATAGTACTCACCGGTACCATTTAAAAATTAAAAACTTCTTGATTGGAGAAACTAAAACTAACACCTCACTTTATCTCTTCCTAGTATAACACAGGCAAAGTGAATGACTGGGGGTGGAGGGGGAGGGAGGAGCTATATATACAGCTCTGCTGTGGTGCTCTTTGATACTTCCTGTTAGCAGGAGGATAATATCCCACAAGTAAGGATGAAATCGGTGGACTCGTCGTATCTTGTAGAAGAAATAATATTAGTAAATACTCATTATGTTATAAATTTCATCTATAAAGATTCCATCTGTGCCCAGTACAGTAAAGAAAGAAAGAAACAAAAGAGAGAGGTTGATTTTTGTGTCACAATACAACACTAGGAGTAGTCAAATAAACAAAATTATACGAAAATATTGGCATATTTTACAGAAGTGCCATCCTGACATTAAAGTATTTTCAGAGTTACCTATGCTAGCCTACAAAAGAAGCCCTAACATAAAAGATCAGTTAGTAAGAGCAGATGTTGGTAGTAGTAAATGTACTCAAAGAACCATAACTGGTAAGCGACGTAGAGGATGTTTCCCTTGTATCTCATGTATCAATTGCAATTCTATGATTAAAGGCGATAGAATCTTTCATCCTTACACAGGCAAAAAATATACAATTAGGGAATATTTGACTTGCAGACCAGAGTTTATTTTTTATGCCATTAAGTGTCCATGTTCTCTATTATACATTGGACAATCGACTAGAGAGGCAGGTGAGAGAATCTCTGAGCACAAGTAAAATATCAGGTGTGGTAAGGATGCTCCAGTTTCCTCACCTTTTTTGCAAGTTGGGCACAATATCAGCCAACTTCGTTTTCAAATGATTGAACAAATTCGTATGCCTAGAAGAGGTGGAGATAGGGAGGCTCTACTAAATAAAAGGGAGGCCTTTTGGATTAATGAATTAAACACTCTGTGGCCTAAAGGTCTTAATAGAGAATGCAATTGGACAACGTTTACAATTTTAGATTTTATATTTTTTCAGATGGTTCTTTTTGATATTTTTTATTTACCTACTTTACCTATGTGTTTAAGATATATTTTTTTTCTTTTCTTTATTTTTGCATTTTTATGGGTTATGTCTCAATGTTTATTAATGAATTATTACTATGTATGAATTCAAAATTAACCCATTAATATACTGAGTTTCCATTAAGTTGTTTTATTTTTATTTTTGACTTACTGGTGTATGTGGGAACCAATTTTTAGGATTTTCTTACATATACTAATTTTTAAGAAATGTATTGATTGTGTTTTTATGGAAGGAATCTTTATAGATGAAATTTATAACATAATGAGTACAGGTAGCCCTTAGTTTACGCTGGGGTTAGGTTCCAGAAGGAATAGTTGTAAATCAAAACCATTGTAAATTGAAACCCAGTTTATAATGTAAGTCAATGGGAAGTGAGGGAGTTAGGTTCCCGGCCCCTCTCAAAATTGTCATAAGTAACACCTAATACATTATTTTTAAAGCTTTGAAATGAAGACTGTAAATGCTAAACAGCATTATAAACCTAATAAAATAATCACACAACACAGATCTTGTTCCTTTGAAATCTGCTTGATAGCTCAGGTCTAGTTAACTGATTAATTTCAGCTTGCTTGGCTTTGCTGCAACACAAGCGGACAGCTCCACCTACTGGCTATTTTAATCAATGCACTGCTTCTCAATGCTTTTCAATAGCAGTCACATGACTGAAAAAAAAGGTTGTTATTCTGAAACGGTGCAAATTGAACCGTTTTAAACCGAGGGCCACCTGTATTTACTAATATTTTTTGCAAAATATTTTCTACACTGAATTTATATAATTAATATTTATATGATATTATGTTTGTAATGTTTATAATTTCACACTTTATTATCTGTATAGAATTGCTAGGCACTGTATCCTTTAGTATATACACTGTTAAATTTTGTAGCACATATTTTGTAACAAATTTGCTGTAGATAGAATTTTTTATATATGTAGTATGTATTTTTCCCCACTAGATGGCGATATTAATGCAATTATCACAATCATTTGGCGCTATTATGGCTATTTAAACACTGTTATACTCATTAAATGTCAAGCTTGAGAAAGGGCTTAGTGTTAGCCTGAAACGTTGCTTTACTGGTCCCTGTATGCAAAATAAAGGTTATTTTACTCACCACAGCTGGAGACTACTTTTCTATTTGGATCTATTTGGGCTTGATAAGCCTTCTCCACGCTCCTGTGAGTAGTGGGTGCTGTATTCAATTTGCTTATTTCAAGTATATGCTGTCATAAGACCACCCACAAGACACCAATAGCCACTGCCCACCCAAGTCTCCCTCACCTCCGAGTCCCGGAAATGTTGGGAGGTAAAATTAGTAAAAATGTGTTCTATAAAGACAATCAGTGTTTTAGGGACATATGTACATATACTGCAGTGCCTTGTGCACCCACATTTAAAGGGACATTCCAGCCAAAATTGGAATCCACATGAATACATTTCCGTTTTGAATAGAATCATTTTTGTAATATACATGTATTAGCAAAAATGCTTCTAATAAAAGATATAGCTCTTTAAAAAGTGTATTTAAAGGGACAGTCTAGTGACGCTAGTCCAAAACAAACTTTTATCATTCAGATAGGGCATGCAATTTTAAACAATTTTCAAATTTACATCTATCACCAATTTTGCTTTGTTTTCTTGGTATTCTTAGTTGAAAGCTAAACCTAGGAGGTTCATATGCTAATTTCTAAGCCCTTGAAGGCCGCCTCTCGTCTCTGGGCATTTTGACAGTTTTTCACCACAAGAGGGTGTTAGTTCATGTGTTTCATATAGATAACACTGTGCTCACGTACGTGGAGTTCCTAGGAGTCAGCACTGATTGGCTAAAATGCAAGTCTAAAATTAAGGAAAAGGACCTAGGAGCGCCAAATTAAGGCAGAGGAAATTAAATGAATTCTATAAATTATGCCACCGACTATTAGAGTAGAGTTCTATGTATCATAAAGGATAACAAGTAAATGGGTGGATAAATCACGCTATTAGATATACAAAAGGCTGACACCAATATCCCTATTGATATTTTATATAAATACAAATTTTGTATATAAATACAAATGTGAAACTATTTGTATATAAATATAAATGTAAAACAATTTATTACAGTAACAACTTAATAGGTAAAATCATGGATCCATGTTACAGTACATACAGATTATATAAAACACAGTAATACAGTATAAAAAGATATAAAAAAGATATGTATAAAATGCAGATGGTAATAAAATGTATATTGAAATAAATATAGCTGGAATTGGGTACAATATTCCCTAAACACTGTGCAAATTTGCATAAAAAATACTCCAAATATAAGGTGACTAACTGTGATGACAAAAAATGAAAAAGAAGGGGGGCCCCTCAAAAAACAAACGAGTGGAAGTGATCCAAAAAATGTGTGTTAAAATTGTCCATACAAAAGTGTGAGAAATTTTTTTTTTTTTTTTGGAAAAATTTGAATGTGAATACGTGTCCGTGAAAAAAAGGCAATATGAAACAAAGTCAGTGATATAAAGTTCCAAAATGAAAATGTGTGTGTGTGGATGAATCTTCCTTGAGTCTCCTCAGATGAAGGTTCCAAATAATATGGATATGGTGGGTAGAGGGATGTCCGGTAAAACCTGGAGTGTGATCCCTATATCCAACCTATAAAAGAAATACACAATAGTGCAATATTGCTGACAAATAACATGTATTATAGGATAAAAGCTCACCAATTCTGCCAACGCGTTTCGGCCCAAAACTGGGCCTTTTTCAAGACTATAGGTGGTGTGTGATGGTGGCTCTATTTAAGAATATTACTGACCAATCACTAATGTCAGTGTTTTGGCGCTTGTTTTTTGGCGCCAAATATCAACCCGGAAGGAGATGTGGGTGTCAAATATTGAATAAGCCTACTAACGTTGCTGAATATGGTATTGTACAATGGATACCTAAAGGAATTATGTTTCGATCTCCATTGTTTGCGGTTAGTGATAATGAGATTGCTTTTAGCGTTTCTACTATTCGATGTAACCGGAAGTGCCTAGAATGTACCTAGCTTAGGTTCTCTATCCGGTTCCGCTCTGTGTTTTAGTTCCGGTAGGTCTATGATCACTTCCGGTATAGGTATTTGGCGGTACGGGTCACATGGCCTTATTTAGCGGGTATTTTTGTGATATTTGATGAAATGGCCAATCACAAAAATTGTGCCATTACTTCACAAGAAGTATATGATGAAATATCGGAAAGGATCTGAAAATTTTAGTATACAATACTACTCAATGGCACATAGGAATACAAAATCAAATACAAAAATCAAATAGTTGTCCATAAAATCAAAAATGACTATGGTAAAAAGACGCTGGTACATGTTTATGAGAAAATAAACTTAAAGATTCTCATGATTTGAAACACAAGGTAAAAAACAATAATTTAAAAATAATTCAAAAATACAACTGATTATAAAAAATGTGTGAAACATCGGCATAAATATTATTTTGGATAATCATAACGCATAATTTATAGAATTCATTTAATTTCCTCTGCCTTAATTTGGCGCTCCTAGGTCCTTTTCCTTAATTTTAGATCCACATTTAAGGGTTGGCTAGGTACCCTTCTGCACCCAGGAGCCAGTAGGAACACTTATAAGCGCTGTGAGATATAGTATCTTGACATTGTTTTTATTCCTAGAAATCGATCAGCAGCTTTACTTAAGTCTTTACTATTGCACTACTGTTATATATATTCACCAAGTAATGGATGTCACTAAATCCATTAGACAAGAAATAACATTAGATATCAATTACTCTATTACACACTCAGAGGATAACACGCACGAACATTTAGACTATGCTACCATCTTTAAAAATTTAGAGAAATTATTAATACAAGAAGTTAAGTACAAAGCGGAGATCCTTTTTTTAAAGAAATGCTTAGAGTTTAACATCATACCTAAGGGACTAGTAATCAGGAAGGACTGTGCTTTTCAGTCAGAGGACCCAGAATTCCTAAACAAATGGTCTGAGGCATTAATAGAATGTTCTAAGAAATTAATGCAGACCATTATAGATCATAGAGAAGCCATATTGTTGAAAGTCGACATAGAAATCAAGAACACTGAGGATAATTTAATTGGCCCGGATGGATTAATAATAGAATCTAAAGATCTTTTAGACAGGAAAGAGAGTCTTACAAGGAAGGTAATGAAAATAAGGGAGGACATTACCAGTAAGAAATCTAAAAAACTCAATAGAGAACTTGAACTCATTAAGAATATAGAAAATCAGACGAACCAACAACCAGTAGAGATCGTTAACACTCCAAATATTGAAAATCAAAATCCTGACAATGAGGGGGAATGGACAGTAGTCCACCATAGAAATAGGAGACCCCAATTGGGACACACACCAAGAATAGACAATAGAGAACAGAGAACCCATTTTAGAGAAGAACACCCACAATATAATACATATTGGAACTATAATCATACACCGAGATCTAATAGATGGAACCAAAATCCCCATCTCAGAGATAATTATGGGACCCCAAATCAGAATTACCGGCCGTATAGACAGGGCAGACCTTGGGAGAATAACAATAGACCCAACTGGGGATACACACCCAACAGATCACAATCCAATAGGGGACAATATCATAACAGAATGGCCAGAGATGGACAATTTGTCAATAGGGGGTTCAACACTATGGGTACATCTCACTATAATGATAGAAGACAAGAACCCACTTATCACAACCGTCAAACAAGAGAAAATAGATGGTATAATGATAACTATGAAAGAGAGCAATATAGCAATTGGAGACCAGATAGACAACAGAGACATTACGATCATAATGATAGAAGAGGATATTGGGATCACCCACCCAATCACCCCCAACATCGTAATGCACATAACTATAACAACCAATCAGAGTCCAAAAGGAACCTAGATGCACCTAAAGTAAAGCCTCCCAATGAACAAAGGGAACGATATACAAACCAGAACACTCCTATCCATGATAGGAATGAACAATACAGAGCTTCCACATCAGGGCATTCTTTTTTAGGGAAACCACTACAAACAACCAAAGAACTGGAGAGAACCTCAACCAAAAGAAAAAATTCCTGTCCAGAAGAATTTCAAACTCCCACAGAAAAAAGATTACTCACAGAGGCAAGAGAGGGGGAAGAAAAATGAATAAAAGAATAACCCCTCCGACTAATATTGCCAATCCCCCGACTAAAGGAATATTCAATCTGAGTTTGAAAGAACTGACAGAAAAGGAATCATCAGTACTGAGTTATGGGCTATCTTTTGCCCCTTCCAAGGGCCTGAACAAATTCGATACATTTGTAAATGCTAAGGAATTTGTCAGAAAACTGACATTAAAGAGACATTTTATGAAGTCTCCACTGGAAATGCACATGTCCGTGCAAAGCAGATCGTATCAAAACAATACAACGATGAACGAAGGGATCTACCGGCATACAGACCTGAAACCAAAATCTTCCTTTTTTCCGGTTACCAGCAAAGGTAACGCTATCAAGACCTTTGACATGGTAGTATGTAATGAGATTAGAGACCTGAAACAAAGCAGATTGAACAAACACAAGCACAACCTCTCGAAGGAACAATTCAACACCATCAAAACCCTCGAAAATAACCATGACCTCGTCATTAAACCTGCGGATAAAGGTGGGGGAATTGTTATCCTCAACAAGGTGGACTATGACCAAGAGTGCGACAGAATTTTGTCAGACAGACAAACATACGAAATACTTAAAGGGAATCCCATAGATGACTTCAAGAAAGAATTGGACGAAATTTTGAAAGGGGCTAGGGAGATTGGAATATTGAACGACAAAGAATTCAGATATATGAATATCAAACACCCTATTACACCGGTGTTTTACTATCTCCCTAAAGTCCACAAATCACTTACGAAACCGCCAGGCCGACCAATTATATCGGGCATTGGCGGTCTGTCCAGTAATTTATCCGAATACGTGGATAGACAATTACAGAAATATGTGGTACAGCTACCATCATATGTGAGAGACTCCACCCAAATAATAAACATTCTGGAAGGCATAGAGTGGGAAGAAAACTACACACTAGTAACATGTGATGTTACCTCCCTGTACACCTGTATACCGCACAAAGGTGGTATAGAGGCAGTCAACTTTTTTCTCGATAAAGATCCGGAGCTACCAGAATTACAGAAAGATTTCATCATTGATGGGATACAATACATCTTAACCCACAACTATTTCAACAATAGAGGAATCTATTATAGACAAGTATGTGGGACAGCTATGGGGACCAGGTTCGCGCCCAGTTACGCGAATTTGTACATGGGTCACTGGGAACGCATCTTCTGGGACTCATGCCCAGCGAGCGCGGACCTGGTCCTCTATAATAGATACATTGATGACATTATTATGATTTGGAAAGGCTCAATAGTTGATTTAGAGTACACCATCCAAATAATGAACACCAATATGCATAATCTTAGGTTTACCCATGAATACAGTAAACATGAGATCACATACTTAGACCTAAAGATTGAGATTAAGAACGGCAAATTGGAAACGTCTACATTCTTCAAAGAAGTAGACTGTAACAACTACATTCACAAAGACAGCTGTCACCCTAAGAGATGGAAGTCCAACATACCGAAAGGACAAATGTTGAGACTAAAGAAAAATTGCTCAGACCCCAAGAAATGGGAAGAGCAAGTTCTCATCTTGAAAAATAAATTCCTGGAACAGGGATACCAAGAAGGAGCCCTCGAAGACGACATAGAAGAAGTGAGACAGAGAAATAGGAAGGATCTCCTATCATACAAACCAAAAAAGTCTACAATAGTCTAGATGGAGACCAATTAAACATCCCTTTTATTATGGAATACAGCGAAAACAGGCATATTGTGGAGAAGATTGTAGAGAAACACTGGCCGCTACTAAGAAATGATATTATTGGGGATAAATTAACACCCCGCCCAATATTTATATACAGAAAGACAAACAACCTGAAAAACAAACTCTCTCCAAGCATACCCAGAAACACGATGACCAACACAAGAGATGTGTATGGTAGAGAAGTTAAAGGTTTTTACCCATGTGTTAGCTGTAAGGCCTGTCAGAGGGGAGTGAAAACAAAAGAATTCACCTCGTTTAATACGAAGGTCAAATACAAAATCAAGGACTTTATAAAATGTAGCAGTAAAGGAGTAATCTATATGATATGGTGCAGTTGCGGTTTCCAATATATAGGACAAACATCCAGAACCCTGAAAGACCGGATCAGGGAGCACTTATTAAAGATCAAACACAAAAACACCGAAACAGCACTATATAGACATTTTTTAACTAAACATCAGGCCAAACAAAAAGATTTTAGCTATATTGGCATCCAATTAGTCACACCCAACTGGAGGGGTGGAGATTCAGAAAAAGGACTATTAATATCAGAGTCCAGATGGATTTTTAATATGGACTGCCTATACCCTAGGGGTTTAAACAACAGGGAAGATCTGTCACACCTATTAAGCCTAAAATGAAGAATTCTGGGAAATAGTTTATTTGGGGGAACATATAACCACATAGCATGTATTTTCATACTAGCTAGATGTACAGTTATCTCTGATTCTCCCAAGGAATTCATTAAATACGGACAGACATCCCGTAGGTACAATAGTTCTGACTCTATCTCCACTTACATAAATCCGGAATCTCGACTCTCTCCCACAATGTCTCTATGCAACCTAATCCTTTTAGCCAGTCCCCAAAATAATTGTATTTTAACTTATTTACACCATGTGAGGGACTTTTAGGAATATACTTCTTATTTACCACATTTATGGAACAGTCTCTTAACATATTGCATTGCTCTATTATATATTTATCCCACTTCCTTAAGGAATTTTATGAATTTTATACATCCTATATATTTTACAACCCCTTTTAAAGTTAACTTGAGCGTTATGATTATCCAAAATAATATTTATGCCGATGTTTCACACATTTTTTATAATCAGTTGTATTTTTGAATTATTTTTAAATTATTGTTTTTTACCTTGTGTTTCAAATCATGAGAATCTTTAAGTTTATTTTCTCATAAACATGTACCAGCGTCTTTTTACCATAGTCATTTTTGATTTTATGGACAACTATTTGATTTTTGTATTTGATTTTGTATTCCTATGTGCCATTGAGTAGTATTGTATACTAAAATTTTCAGATCCTTTCCGATATTTCATCATATACTTCTTGTGAAGTAATGGCACAATTTTTGTGATTGGCCATTTCATCAAATATCACAAAAATACCCGCTAAATAAGGCCATGTGACCCGTACCGCCAAATACCTACACCGGAAGTGATCATAGACCTACCGGAACTAAAACACAGAGCGGAACCGGATAGAGAACCTAAGCTAGGTACATTCTAGGCACTTCCGGTTACATCGAATAGTAGAAATGCTAAAAGCAATCTCATTATCACTAACCGCAAACAATGGAGATCGAAACATAATTCCTTTAGGTATCCATTGTACAATACCATATTCAGCAACGTTAGTAGGCTTATTCAATATTTGACACCCACATCTCCTTCCGGGTTGATATTTGGCGCCAAAAAACAAGCGCCAAAACACTGACATTAGTGATTGGTCAGTAATATTCTTAAATAGAGCCACCATCACACACCACCTATAGTCTTGAAAAAGGCCCAGTTTTGGGCCGAAACGCGTTGGCAGAATTGGTGAGCTTTTATCCTATAATACATGTTATTTGTCAGCAATATTGCACTATTGTGTATTTCTTTTATAGGTTGGATATAGGGATCACACTCCAGGTTTTACCGGACATCCCTCTACCCACCATATCCATATTATTTGGAACCTTCATCTGAGGAGACTCAAGGAAGATTCATCCACACACACACATTTTCATTTTGGAACTTTATATCACTGACTTTGTTTCATATTGCCTTTTTTTCACGGACACGTATTCACATTCAAATTTTTCCAAAAAAAAAAAAAAAAAAAATTTCCATTTTTTCATTTTTTCATTTTTTTCTCACACTTTTGTATGGACAATTTTAACACACATTTTTTGGATCACTTCCACTCGTTTGTTTTTTGAGGGGCCCCCCTTCTTTTTCACTTTTTGTCATCACAGTTAGTCACCTTATATTTGGAGTATTTTTTATGCAAATTTGCACAGTGTTTAGGGAATATTGTACCCAATTCCAGCTATATTTATTTCAATATACATTTTATTACCATCTGCATTTTATACATATCTTTTTTATATATTTTTATACTGTATTACTGTGTTTTATATAATCTGTATGTACTGTAACATGGATCCATGATTTTACCTATTAAGTTGTTACTGTAATAAATTGTTTTACATTTATATTTATATACAAATAGTTTCACATTTGTATTTATATACAAAATTTGTATTTATATAAGATATCAATAGGGATATTGGTGTCAGCCTTTTGTATATCTAATAGCGTGATTTATCCACCCATTTACTTGTTATCCTTTATGATACATAGAACTCTACTCTAATAGTCGGTGGCATAATTTATAGAATTCATTTAATTTCCTCTGCCTTAATTTGGCGCTCCTAGGTCCTTTTCCTTAATTTTAGATCCACATTTAAGGGTTGGCTAGGTACCCTTCTGCACCCAGGAGCCAGTAGGAACACTTATAAGCGCTGTGAGATATAGTATCTTTAAAATGCAAGTCTGTCAAAAGAACTGAAATAAGAGGCAGTTTGCAGAGGCTTAGATACAAGATAATCACAGAGGTAAAAAGTGTATTAATATAACTGTGCTGGATATGCAAAACTAGGGAATGGGTAATAAAGGGATTCCAAGGTAAAAGGATGTAGGCACTGCAATAAGGTGCTTTGAAAAAATCCATAAATGTATTGATATAAAATCAACGTGAATACAAAAGTTCATGGAACAAACAGATTGACAGACAAGCAGGTGGGATATAGACAGGTGTCTGACGCGTTTCACGCCCCCTACAGGCGCTTACTCATAGACATAGTGCATACAATAAAGAATGTGCTATTTATACCTGATTACCAAAGGAGATTAACCCTTAATAAACCACATTGAATAAAAATGACAGACCAGTTAAATGCTGTCTGTACACAGCACAAAAATATGAATAGGCAAACCTATACCATTGCAAAATATTCAAAAACAGAATAGCCAATCTACCCATAAGCAGACTTTATACAGACTGGATAATTTACATATCTAAATAAATTAAGATGTGCATATCCAATTAAAAAGTGAAGCTATAAACAATGCAAAATAAAGGCTCATTGAGGACCAAGACTGAAAAATAATAAAACATGGATATTAATAAGCAATATGTATACATGGATAAATAAGGAAGCAACGTGATACAATATGATATACATCAAAATAATACCAAGTAAGATTGCAAAAAATAAAAAAAATGATATATACACATACATTTCTGCAAAAACCCAGGGTAAAGTGGGGCAAGATGAAAGGGGCTAAAACTAGACATCAATAAAAAAGTTGATGTCACATTCCCTATTCATGCCCAATGGGCTGCGTGTTTTTAGCTGCAATATCCAAAATATTTATTTTCTTTGCGAGATTTTATATCTATTGCCTCCTCTTGGATGCCTAACTGCTAGGTCTATGACGGGTATAGTTAAATCTGCTAAATTGGTAAAATGTTCACCATTGAAGTGATTTGCCACCGCAGATTCTTTTACATAATACTTAACATCCCTGGAGTGTTCTCCAAATCTCTTTCTAACCTCCCTAGAGGTTTGGCCTACATATTGGCACTGGCAAAGATTGCAGGTAAGAAGATTTATTGCCAGATCCAATTCGGGCACACATATGACAATTTCTGCTCATACATTTGAAATTTCCCTGTTTCTTTAGCCAGGTATTGCCAAGTGTTTTGGCCCTTGTGATGGCACTAGGGGAAAGACTTTTAGCCAACATTTTAGGTTTTTTAGATACAAATTTATATGTTTTAATTAATGGAACAAGTATTTCGTCACCCTCAAGCACATGTAAATGTTTCCTGAGAATTTTTACTATCTCAGAATACTGGTTAGAGTATTCGGTGGTAAATACTATGGATTCCTTAAAGGAATTATCTGTACTTTTTTTGTCTTTTGTAGTAGGATGTATATTACTATATACCTTAATTTCATTACGACACCTTTCTAATTTATGTGCATTATACCCCCTAGCGATAAGTCTATTCTTGAGTTCTATAGATTGTTCTTCATAGATCTCTTGTGATTTAGTATTTCTTTTTAATCTTATAAACTGTCCTCGAGATATCGCTTTAATCAGATGACTGGGATGCTGTGAGGTCGCATGAAGTATCATATTGCCCGACGTGGGCTTACGATATGTTTTCAAGACAATTCTATTATCTGCTATCTTAAGTGTCAAATCTAGATAGTTGACCTCAAATGAATCAAATATTCCAGTAAATCTTAAATTAATAAAGTTATTCTCGAGAAACTTAATAAAGTAATTAAATGACATATCGTTAAAAGGTTTCTTCATAATCACCAAAAGGTGACCATCAAACATAAAAAAATTATGTGAGAGCAGAAACTAAGGACATAATTTCTTTATGTTTGATGGTAGTTTCTACCGTCAAATCTGTGGCACAGTCATGGGGGCGAAATTCGCCCCGGCCATTGCAAACTTATATGTGTCCTGGAGGGAATTGACCTATATTTATAGATATTTAAATCCCTGGCTGGAAGATATTCTTCTTTTTGTGTACAGACAGCATTTAGCTGGTCTGTCATTTTTATTCAATGTGGTTTATTAAGGGTTAATCTCCTGTGGTAATCAGTTATAAATAGCACATTCTTTATTGTATGCGCTATGTCTATGAGTAAGCGCCTGTAGGGGGCGCAAAACGCGTCAGACACCTGTCTTTGTCCCACCTGCTTGTCTGTCAATCTGTTTGTTTCATGAACTTTTGTATTCACGTTGATTTTTTCTCAATAAATTTATGGATTTTTTCAAAGCACATCATTGCGGAGTGGTTCATCCGCTATCCCGTTACGGCGCTCCAGGAAACAGTGTTACATTTGGGCGTTCACGTATTTCCGGTTTACCGGTTTGGGGCTTATCGTGCTGGAGTTGCTAGGACCGTTCTCTACTGTAATAAAGGGATTATCTATCTTTTAAAACAATAAATAATTTGGTGTAGACTGTCCCTTTAAGTATGCACCGTGCACCAGCATTTGAAACATCACACTTGCTCAAAGAGCCTAAGGTTCTTGTATCATCTGATAATTACTTAATTTGTTAATTGTTGATATGATAAAGCCCCACTGATATCTGAGCAGCTGCATTATTTAAAATGCAGGTGCCCTGAGAATGTCTAGCTATACTTCACATGCATGTGCAGAAAAAAATGACAACACTAAAACAGTGATAACTTTTACTAGAAGCATTTTTGCCAATACATTTATATTGCAAATATGTTTCTATTCAAATATGTAATTCATCTATGCACATTTAAATTTTGACTGAAATGTCTCTTTAAATACCACACCTATTAAGCTAGTTGGTAGTGGTTTGTTTGACATAGACCGAGTAATTTCTGAAAAGATATGCCACCACTAGCTTTTTGTGCAGTCACAATGTTTGAATGCATGGATGTGCCTTGGGTATGTTTTGCATATGTATATATTCTCTGAAATAGTGGTATCTCTTAATAAAAACATTTTTGCTAATATATAAGTAAATGCAAATATGCTATTCACTCATGTCCATTTCAGTTTTAACTATTATGTCCCCATCAAGTGATTCAGCTTCAGTGACCCAGCACTGTATTCAGACCCATGTCTGTTTATTGTAGTAAAATAAACTTATATGCAATGTGTTTGGCCATCATTTCCCCAGCTCACAATATCCCTCTCACCATTGCAATGTTGTAAATAATTTTCTTCATTAAACTCAATCCTCATATCTCTGTATAGATCAGATAGATAGATAGATACATTTCTGGCAATGTATTATCCTTGCTTAAAAAAATTGATAGAGCATGTGTCAGGGTTTTTTCCCTGTTGTGTTTGCCATGTGCTGCTGGCAGCCATTTTACTCACCTCTCTTCCTGACTATGGTGCATTGTGGGGGATGCTGCTCATTTCCTGCACTTCCTTTTATGGCCAGACTGGTGTGCATCATCCATGTGAGACAGGATGCAGTCTCAGAATTGTGATGTCATCACTTATTATTTAAAGGGACTCTGTTCAGTATGCTTTGTATGCCTGGCACCCTGACATTACGCAAAGGCCATGAATCCTGATGGTGCTAATAATCCACCTTTACCTGCCATCATTTCCAGGATGGATGAACAGGATCACTGCTTGGATCAATTTACACTAGCCCTGCGAACCCTGCTGATACGCACTGCACATTTGGACCAAAGTGTCCCGCAAGTTATGGCTGCTACTGTTTCCGCTGCTACACCTATGCCTACCAGGAGCATGTTTGGTTCTGCACCTCTACCTCAGTGATATGGAGGCGATCCTATTCAGTGCAGAGGGTTTTTGAACCAGGTAGGCATTTACTTTGAGATGTTACCTCAGGCGTTTCCCTCTGACAGAGCTAAGGTGGGATTTCTTATCTCGTTACTCTCTGACACAACTCTTGCCTGGGCTAATCCCTTGTGGGAATATAAGAAAGGTGCGTAGGTCTAGCGCTAGTATGTACACCTACAGCTCTCTCCAGGAAAGGTGTCTAGTTAACCTTAGAGTGCAAAAACAAATTGGAGTATGGAGTGAGCGCCAAAGGCAGAGGTGATGAGAACAGTGGACTAGTGGTATAAAATAAATTTAATATATAATCTAACAAACAAACTAATCCCTTGTAGGAGACTAATAAACCTTTGATTTCAAATTACCCTGAATTTGTGGCCTCCTTTCGAAGGGTATTTGATGTTCTGGCTCGCTCCTCCTCTGCTGCTAAACGACTCATATCCATTCAGCAAGGTACAAGATCTGTTGCTCAGTATGCTATTGAGTTCCGTACGCTTGCTGCAGAGGTAGGTTGGAACAATGAAGCCCTTGTTGCCGCCTTCTTTCATGGGCTCTCTGATGCGATTAAAGACGAAGTTGCTGCCAGAGATTTACCAGAGGATCTCGAGGCATTGGTGTCTTTTTTTGATCCTAATTGACATCAGACTCAGAGAGAGGCCCTCTTTCAAGGAGCGTTTGCGGAAGCCTCCTGTTCCGTTGTCTCCTACGTGTTTGTTCCCACCCATGCCTCCCTCTCCTCCCATGCCTCCTGGTCCCGAGTCACGAGGTACTGCTGAGTCGATGCAGCTGGGATTCACGCGTCTCTCTGCAGTGGAGAGGGCCTTTAGGAGGAGGGAGGGGCTCTGCCTCTATTGTGGGTTACAGGGCCACCTTTTTTTTTTTTTTTAAATAATTTTTTTATTGAGGTTACATACAATACACAGCATCAGATAGAGCATTATGAGACACAGAAAAGAAAAAGAGAATAATGCTTACAATTAGTTGTTATTAAACACAAAACATCTCAGAATATTATGAGTTAGCAATTTGAACCTCTATTTTATAATATATCCACAATTAGTTCCTCTTTGACATTAGAGGTCACTTTTGGACCTGTGAAGACTGAAATAAACTATAATGAGGAAGTTGGCTTTTGAAGTGGCCACTCTTGGGCCTATATACTTGAGTGTGTGTGTGTGGGGGGGGGGGGGGGATATCAGCAGGCAAGAGCTGCTCAATAAGACAATAAGGAGGGAAACTGGGCCATTAGAAATTTATAATACAATACTCGACATTAAAGATTAAAGATAGGATGGAGGATTTTACAGTAGGGATCCATGACAGAGGACATATGTGCACTAATGACCGTGACTAATTAGGTTATCCAAGGGCAAGCTTATAAGGGAAGTCACTGTAAGAGGAAAGTAGGTAGACTAGCGTATCTCTCAAGGAGATGGGTTCTATCTGTACGGATTTGTATTATAGAGAGCAGGATTAAAACATAATTAACAATTCTTATAACCTATAAAAATAACAATATTACAGCGAAATGCAATACATAGGCATCTTGTATCTCTCGTTTACTCAGATCGTACTCACACTACTAAAGGATAAACCAAAAGGTATGTCAATTTTGGTTAAAAAAAAAAAAAAGATAAAAGTGCAATGAGAAAATGAAGTCTAGAGGTATGTGTTGACTAGGTTGTCATGAATTAACCAGCAATGGAGGAGTCTTTTAGCTTAAGAGTTGTGGAAAGTGACATGTTGCATAGACTACTGGTAGTTATTACTGGAGATTAAATCAGGATAGCTAGGTTCCCACTCAGGGCAAATTAGATTAACTATTAAACTATGGTATTTCTCAATTAGGTGGAGGGGTCTACCGATTATAGTAGAATATATGAGGCCAAACACAGTTCCAAGCAAGAGGAATTTCGTATTGGAGCATAATTGAAGCAACTCTTAGGGAGTAACATTGCCCAAACTATAATTCAAATTTATATGTCTCTATATTGGTAACACATTGTACAGCTATACTACTCATAACTCAAGATCAAGTGCAGACCTTAATCCTATCCAATATTAGGTGAAAGGGGCATAAGAGATCTAAGGAGCATTGGGCATAAGATAAAGTATAGGGAACCTGTTTCTAGTATCTCTAAATTCTAAAAACTAGTGTCTGGAATATCTTAACTTTTAGTGTAAACCATGTGACATCATATCATAATATCTCCCTTAGAATTTAAGTAGCTAAAGGTAACTCCATATGTTATACCTGATGATGTGGCAAAAGACAAAAAGAGAAAAAGAAAAGAAAAAAGAAGTATATGTGTGAGAGGATCTGGACAAACTGTTTAGGGGCTTAGTCAAATTATATATATGCCAACAAGCAGACACTTAACCCTGCACATAATCTGTGCTAAAGACTTTCTTACATAAAGGCCTCTAGTTACTAATTACATATCTATTTAAGAAAGCTAACTATTAGCCCACTACGCAACAGATTTATGCCAGATCAATAACCATTTAACAAGTAACACATATTATAGTAACAGATGTAGATATCATTGTCCGGTGATTCAGACCCAGTCCTAACCAATTTGTGCATTATTAGAACTTCTCAGATTCTAACCTATGCCAGAACGGATCAGGATTAAGTCACTGTGATACAAGTCCCACTCCTTGCTAATATCGGTGGTAATGTCTAATAAAGGTACCCGGGGGAACTCTGCTATACACCGGGTCAGAGAAACAGCCGCAGAAGTACCTTCTTTCTCTTTCGGGAGCTCTGGGGCAATTTACCTCTGCAACAGTTCCGTATGCCCCTCACGGAAGCCGGCCGCATCCTCCGACCAGGGCAACAGAGATGAGAGGGAGGCTGTTATTTTCTCAATTGGAGCTGGAGTAAAGAAGGGCAGTTGTGGGTAGACTGGGTGCGCTACATCTGGGAGCGAAATGGCATTCAGACCTCGGGGCTCCGCCGGGACTACAGAGAAGCGGTGTGGGTAAGCTGAGGAAGGTGTCTCTGAGCAGTGCACACTGGTTACTGCCATGGTTTCATCCGGAGTCCATATATTCACTTTTGGTCGATCGGTTAAGGTCTGCTCTGCGGAGAGGTGGAGATCAGTTGGATCAGAACCATCGGACACCGCACATGGGTGCCGGGCGCCATCTTTTATGGAGACTTCTAGTATGCAGTCTCTTAGATCGGCAAACTTTGTGTCCATCTGTCAGCCCAACTCAAGGAGCAAAGCAGCTATAGCTAGTCGGGGATCCTCCATCCTGTAAGACAACAGTTAGATTAGCCCGTTATACCCGGAAGACCGGGGGGGGGGGGTTAGATAGAAAAATTGCAGGCTGCCTCCTCACTCGATTCGGTGTGGAGAATAGAAGTCCAAGTTGTAGAATCTGGTCAAGTATATTCCTCGGTTAGAGGGCATCAGCCTTTTATACACTTGGATTTTAAATGGGAGATCTGCTGAGCTTGAATAATCTGACAGAGATCGTGCAGAATCAAGTGCGGATGACGGCCGAAACTTATTGCTGGCTAGTTCAGATCCTGGGTGTTATTACAATTCCAACTCGGCTCAGCTTGCTATCACAAAATAAGTAGTAGTAGGTTGCTGTAGTTTACAGATCGGTTGAGAGCTATATATCTAGCAAAACTTGATAATTATATAAATAGACCCAGAAGCTTCATGAAAAGCGACCGATCATGGCCTCTTCTTAGCCACGCCCCACAGGGCCACCTTTTGAAGTCTTGTCCTACACGGCCGGGAAACGCTCACACCTAAGATCCTTTTGGGGGCAGACCTTGGGTGGCTTATCCTCGTCCCCAGAACCGCTTAAGGAGAAACCTTTGGTCACAGTTGTCCTTTCCTGGGTGGACTCCTCCATAGTCACTCAGGCTCTTGTTGACTCCGTTGCTGCAGGCTATTTCATTGACAGTGCTTTTGTATCAAAGCACTCCATGCCTCGGTCCGTTCCGCTTGCTATTGAGGCCATTGATGGCAAGCCCCTTCAGCCCGCGCTCGTTACTCACGAAACTGCTCGGTTTTCCATGGCTGTTGGGGCTCTCCAGTTTGAAACCCTCCAGTTCCAGGTGCACTCTCCGCATTTTCCGGTTGTTCTGGGTTATCCCTGGCTCCAAAAGCACAATCCCAGTCTCGACTGGCGCAGGTCCGAAATTTTGTTGTGGTCCCCGCAATGTATTTCCACTTGTCTTCGCAAACCAGTTAAAGTCTTGTGCACTTCTTCGGTATCTCAATTGCCAGAGGAGTACCGAGAGTTCCTAGACGTGTTTGACAAGGTGGGTGCCGGTACGTTGCCTCCTCACCGGTCTTACGATTGTGCCATAGACCTGCAATTCCGGAGCCATTCCTCCTCCGGGCCGGGTGTACCCTTTGTCTGTTGCAGAGAATTGTGCTATGGAGGAGTATGTTGCAGATGCTCTGTCGTGGGGGATCATCCGCAAATCCTGCTCTCCTGCAGGGGCTGGCTTCTTCTTTGTGAAGAAACAGGGTGGCGAGTTAAGACCATGTATCGATTATAGGGGTCTTAATCGTCTTACCATTAAGTCAAATAAAAATACCAAATATCACAAACAAAGGCAACATTTGAAATAAATGTGATACCACAATCAAAGATCGTGCAACAAAAATAAAATTGTAAATAATAAAAATTCATATAAGGATATGCGTGTTCTTGCTGGGGATCTTCCACTTTTCAGTATCTTTAGATGTTCTCAAAGAAAGGAAACAAAAGATTGCAACATAGTGTAACTCTGTAACACTATCCAGGATATATATTCAGCTTGTGGACAAATGACTACTCACATGGGTTGGAGCTTATGACCAAGCTCAAGGGAATGCGCACACTCACTTTATACTGGTGGGTAAACAGTACTCTCACGGAAATGTAGTTAAAATAATTTATTAAAACATAATAAAAGCGTCACAAATGCTTATTGTACACCATTCACAGAGGTTAATAGAGCAACAAATTACTATTATTGCTCAAAAAAGCAAACTCCAGTCCTGGATGCAAGAGGATTAGGGCAGCAGAATCTTAACCGCTAAACCGTCCACCTGATCACAAGTTTGAGTTGCTCCTCCCCCTGGTGTTTATGTGTAGAGACGCTCTGGAGAGATATTATAATATATTGTGACGCTTTTATTATGTTTTAATAAATTATTTTAACTACATTTCCGTGAGAGTACTGTTTACCCACCAGTATAAAGTGGGTGTGCGCATTCCCTTGAGCTTGGTCATAAGCTCCAACCCATGTGAGTAGTCATTTGTCCACAAGCTGAATATATATCTTGAATAGTGTTACAGATTTACACTGTTGCAATCTTTTGTTTCCTTTCTTTGAGAACATCTAAAGATACTGAAAAATGGAAGATCCCCAGCAAGAACACGCATATCCTTATATGAACTTTTATTATTTACAATTTTATTTTTGTTGCACGATCTTTGATTGTGGTATCACATTTATTTCACGTTTTACCATTAAGAATGCTTACCCTATTCCGCTTATTACGGAACTCTGTGACTGCCTCAAGGGAGCTACGGTCTTTACTAAACTTGATTTGAGAGGAGCGTACAATCTCATTAGGATTAAGGAGGGTCACGAATGGAAAACAGCATTTAACACCAGGAGCGGGCATTATGAGTATCTTGTAATGCCCTTTGGCCTATGCAATGCTCCTGTTGTTTTTCAGGAATTTATTAATGATGTCCTACGCGATATGTTGCAACAGTGTGTTGTGGTGTACTTAGACGACATCCTCATACACTCACCCACACTTGAGGCTCATCGTTCTGATGTTACACAGGTTCTTCAGAGACTACTTGAGAATGGCCTGTTTCTTCTGTTAAGTGTGATCAGTCCACGGGTCATCATTACTTCTGGGATATTACTCCTCCCCAACAGGAAGTGCAAGAGGATTCACCCAGCAGAGCTGCATATAGCTCCTCCCCTCTACGTCACCCCCAGTCATTCTCTTGCACCCAACGACTAGATAGGATGTGTGAGAGGACTATGGTGATTATACTTAGTTTTATATCTTCAATCAAAAGTTTGTTATTTTAAAATAGCACCGGAGTGTGTTATTATCTCTCTGGCAGAGTTTGAAGAAGAATCTACCAGAGTTTTTGTTATGATTTTAGCCGGAGTAGTTAAGATCATATTGCTGTTTCTCGGCCATCTGAGGAGAGGTAAACTTCAGATCAGGGGACAGCGGGCAGATGAATCTGCATAGAGGTATGTAGCAGTTTTTATTTTCTGACAATGGAATTGATGAGAAAATCCTGCCATACCGATATAATGTCATGTATGTATACTTTACACTTCAGTATTCTGGGGAATGGTATTTCACTAGAATTACACTGTAAGAAATACATAAAGCTGTTTAATAACTAGAGATTATGTTTAACGTTTTTGCTGGAATGTAAAATCGTTTTCATTTGCTGAGGTACTGAGTGAATAAATGTTTGGGCACTATTTTTCCACTTGGCAGTTGCTTAATTTGTTTTCTGACAGTTTCTGTTCTCCCTCACTGCTGTGTGTGAGGGGGAGGGGCCGTTTTTTGGCGCTTTTACTACACATCAAATATTTCAGTCAGCAACTCATTGTATTCCCTGCATGATCCGGTTCATCTCTACAGAGCTCAGGGGTCTTCAAAACTTATTTTGAGGGAGGTAATTTCTCTCAGCAGAGCTGTGAGAATTATAGTTTGACTGAGATAAAAAACGTTTATTCTGTAATTTGTTTCCTGCTTTCAGAATTTGTTATCTTTGCTAAATGGGATTAAACCTTTGCTAAAGTTGTGTTGTTTTCAAGGATTGAGGCTATAACTGTTTCAATTTATTAATTTTCAACTGTCATAGATCTTCTGTGCTTCTTAAAGGCACAGTACGTTTTAATATTATTCTAATTGAATTGTATTTCCAAGTTGCAAGTTTAATTGCTAGTGTGTTAAACATGTCTGATTCAGAGGATGATACCTGTGTCATTTGTTGCAATGCCAAAGTGGAGCCCAATAGAAATTTATGTACTAACTGTATTGATGCTACTTTAAATAAAAGTCAGTCTGTACAAATTGAACAAATTTCACCAAACAACGAGGGGAGAGTTATGCCGACTAACTCGCCTCACGTGTCAGTACCTACATCTCCCGCTCAGAGGGAGGTGCGTGATATTGTAGCGCCGAGTACATCTGGGCCGCCATTACAAATCACATTACAGGATATGGCTACTGTTATGACTGAAGTTTTGGCTAAATTACCAGAACTAAGAGGTAAGCGTGATCACTCTGGGGTGAGAACAGAGTGCGCTGATAATATTAGGGCCATGTCAGACACTGCGTCACAGGTGGCAGAACATGAGGACGGAGAACTTCATTCTGTGGGTGACGGTTCTGATCCAAACAGACTGGATTCAGATATTTCAAATTTTAAATTTAAACTGGAAAACCTCCGTGTGTTACTAGGGGAGGTGTTAGCGGCTCTGAATGATTGTAACACAGTTGCAATACCAGAGAAAATGTGTAGGTTGGATAAATATTTTGCGGTACCGACGAGTACTGAGGTTTTTCCTATACCTAAGAGACTTACTGAAATTGTTACTAAGGAGTGGGATAGACCCGGTGTGCCGTTCTCACCCCCTCCGATATTTAGAAAAATGTTTCCAATAGACGCCACCACAAGGGACTTATGGCAAACGGTCCCTAAGGTGGAGGGAGCAGTTTCTACCTTAGCTAAGCGTACCACTATCCCGGTGGAGGATAGCTGTGCTTTTTCAGATCCAATGGATAAAAAGTTAGAGGGTTACCTTAAGAAAATGTTTGTTCAACAAGGTTTTATATTGCAACCCCTTGCATGCATTGCGCCGATCACGGCTGCAGCGGCATTCTGGATTGAGTCTCTGGAAGAGAACATTGGTTCAGCTACTCTGGACGACATTACGGACAGGCTTAGAGTCCTTAAACTAGCTAATTCATTCATTTCGGAGGCCGTAGTACATCTTACTAAACTTACGGCGAAGAATTCAGGATTCGCCATTCAGGCACGCAGAGCGCTGTGGCTAAAATCCTGGTCAGCTGATGTTACTTCTAAGTCTAAATTGCTTAATATACCTTTCAAAGGGCAGACCTTATTCGGGCCCGGGTTGAAAGAGATTATCGCTGACATTACAGGAGGTAAAGGCCATGCCCTGCCTCAGGACAAAGCCAAAGCCAAGACTAGACAGTCTAATTTTCGTTCCTTTCGTAATTTCAAAGCAGGAGCAGCATCAACTTCCTCTGCACCAAAACAGGAAGGAGCTGTTGCTCGCTACAGACAAGGCTGGAAACCTAACCAGTCCTGGAACAAGGGCAAGCAGACTAGGAAACCTGCTGCTGCCCCTAAAACAGCATGAATTGAGGGCCCCCGATCCGGGATCGGATCTAGTGGGGGGCAGACTTTCTCTCTTCGCCCAGGCTTGGGCAAGAGATGTTCAGGATCCCTGGGCGCTAGAGATAATATCTCAGGGATACCTTCTGGACTTCAAATACTCTCCTCCAAGAGAGAGATTTCATCTGTCAAGATTGTCAACAATCCAGACAAAGAAAGAGGCGTTTCTACGCTGCGTACAAGAGCTCTTGTTAATGGGAGTAATCCATCCAGTTCCACGATCGGAACAGGGACAGGGGTTTTACTCAAATCTGTTTGTGGTTCCCAAAAAAGAGGGAACTTTCAGACCAATCCTGGACTTAAAGATCCTAAACAAATTCCTAAGAGTTCCATCGTTCAAGATGGAGACTATTCGGACAATTTTACCTATGATCCAAGAGGGTCAGTACATGACCACTGTAGATTTAAAAGATGCTTACCTTCACATACCGATTCACAAAGATCATTATCGGTACCTAAGGTTTGCCTTCCTAGACAGGCATTACCAGTTTGTGGCTCTTCCATTCGGATTGGCTACAGCTCCAAGAATCTTCACAAAGGTTCTGGGTGCTCTTCTGGCGGTACTAAGACCGCGGGGAATCTCGGTAGCTCCATACCTAGACGACATTCTGATACAAGCTTCAAGCTTTCAAACTGCCAAGTCTCATACAGAGTTAGTGCTGGCATTTCTAAGGTCACATGGATGGAAGGTGAACGAAAAGAAAAGTTCACTCGTTCCACTCACAAGAGTTCCCTTCCTGGGGACTCTTATAGATTCTGTAGAAATGAAGATTTACCTGACAGAGGACAGGCTAACAAGACTTCAAAGTGCTTGCCGCACCCTTCATTCCATTCAACACCCGTCAGTGGCTCAATGCATGGAGGTAATCGGCTTAATGGTAGCGGCAATGGACATAGTACCCTTTGCACGCTTACACCTCAGACCACTGCAACTGTGCATGCTAAGTCAGTGGAATGGGGATTACTCAGACTTATCCCCTTCTCTGAATCTGGATCAAGAGACCAGAAATTCTCTTCTATGGTGGCTTTCTCGGCCACATCTGTCCAGGGGGATGCCATTCAGCAGACCAGACTGGACAATTGTAACAACAGACGCCAGCCTTCTAGGTTGGGGTGCCGTCTGGAATTCTCTGAAGGCTCAGGGACAATGGAGTCAGGAGGAGAGTCTCCTGCCAATAAACATTCTGGAATTGAGAGCAGTTCTCAAGGCCCTCCTGGCTTGGCCCCAGTTGACAACTCGGGGGTTCATCAGGTTTCAGTCGGACAACATCACGACTGTAGCTTACATCAACCATCAGGGAGGGACAAGAAGCTCCCTAGCTATGATGGAAGTATCAAAGATAATTCGCTGGGCAGAGTCTCACTCTTGCCACCTGTCAGCAATCCACATCCCGGGAGTGGAGAACTGGGAGGCGGATTTCTTAAGTCGTCAGACTTTTCATCCGGGGGAGTGGGAACTTCATCCGGAGGTCTTTGCCCAAATACTTCGACGTTGGGGCAAACCAGAGATAGATCTCATGGCGTCTCGACAGAACGCCAAGCTTCCTCGTTACGGGTCCAGATCCAGGGATCCAGGAGCAGTCCTGATAGATGCTCTGACAGCACCTTGGGACTTCAGGATGGCTTACGTGTTTCCACCCTTCCCGTTGCTTCCTCGATTGATTGCCAGAATCAAACAAGAGAGAGCATCAGTGATTCTAATAGCACCTGCGTGGCCACGCAGGACTTGGTATGCAGACCTGGTGGACATGTCATCCTGTCCACCTTGGTCTCTACCTCTGAAACAGGACCTTCTGATACAGGGTCCCTTCAAACATCAAAATCTAACTTCTCTGAAGCTGACTGCTTGGAAATTGAACGCTTGATTGATTGAAGAGTCAGTTATTGATACCTTAATACAGGCTAGGAAACCTGTTACCAGAAAGATTTACCATAAGATATGGCGTAAATACCTATATTGGTGTGAATCCAAAGGTTACTCTTGGAGTAAGGTTAGGATTCCTAGGATATTGTCTTTTCTACAAGAAGGTTTAGAAAAGGGTTTATCTGCTAGTTCATTAAAGGGACAGATCTCAGCTCTGTCCATTCTGTTACACAAACGTCTGTCAGAAGTTCCTGACGTCCAGGCTTTTTGTCAGGCTTTGGCCAGGATTAAGCCTGTGTTTAAAACTGTTGCTCCACCATGGAGTTTAAACCTTGTTCTTAATGTTTTACAGGGCGTTCCGTTTGAACCCCTTCATTCCATTGATATAAAGTTGTTATCTTGGAAAGTTCTATTTTTAATGGCTATTTCCTCGGCTCGAAGAGTCTCTGAATTATCAGCCTTACATTGTGATTCTCCTTATTTGATTTTTCATTCGGATAAGGTAGTCCTGCGTACTAAGCCTGGGTTCTTACCTAAGGTAGTTACTAACAGGAATATCAATCAAGAGATTGTTGTTCCTTCTTTATGCCCAAATCCTTCTTCAAAGAAGGAACGTCTACTGCACAACCTGGATGTAGTCCGTGCTCTAAAATTTTACTTACAGGCAACTAAGGAATTTCGACAAACGTCTTCTCTGTTTGTCATTTACTCTGGGCAGAGGAGAGGTCAAAAAGCTTCCGCTACCTCTCTTTCTTTTTGGCTTCGTAGCATAATTCGTTTAGCTTATGAGACGGCTGGACAGCAGCCTCCTGAAAGAATTACAGCTCATTCTACTAGAGCTGTGGCTTCCACTTGGGCCTTCAAGAATGAGGCCTCTGTTGAACAGATTTGCAAGGCTGCAACTTGGTCTTCGCTTCATACTTTTTCCAAATTTTACAAATTTGACACTTTTGCTTCATCGGAGGCTATTTTTGGGAGAAAGGTTCTTCAGGCAGTGGTTCCTTCTGTATAAAGAGCCTGCCTATCCCTCCCGTCATCCGTGTACTTTTGCTTTGGTATTGGTATCCCAGAAGTAATGATGACCCGTGGACTGATCACACTTAACAGAAGAAAACATAATTTATGCTTACCTGATAAATTCCTTTCTTCTGTAGTGTGATCAGTCCACGGCCCGCCCTGTTTTTAAGGCAGGTAAATATTTTTTAATTTATACTCCAGTCACCACTTCACCCTTGGCTTTTCCTTTCTCGTTGGTCCTTGGTCGAATGACTGGGGGTGACGTAGAGGGGAGGAGCTATATGCAGCTCTGCTGGGTGAATCCTCTTGCACTTCCTGTTGGGGAGGAGTAATATCCCAGAAGTAATGATGACCCATGGACTGATCACACTACAGAAGAAAGGAATTTATCAGGTAAGCATAAATTATGTTTTTGTAAACTCGATAAATGTGAGTTCCATCAGACTCAAGTAACCTTCCTAGGTTATGTTATCTCCGTAGCAGGGTTCTCCATGGATCCTGACAAGTTATCTGCAGTTCTGCAGTGGCCTCGACCAGTTGGTCTTCAGTCTATTCAACGTTTTTTGGGGTTCGCCAATTACTATAGAAAGTTTATTAAAAACTTTTCTTCCTTGGTCAAACCTATCACAGACATGACCCGTAAAGAGAATGATCCACTCCATTGGTCACCTACTGCCATTAAGGCCTTTGCTGCTGCTCCAGTTCTGGCTCATCCTAACTCTGTCCTGCCTTTCGTTCTTGAGGTTGATGCGTCAACGTCCTACGCCTGACGGTTCCTTCCATCCGTGTGATTTCTTCTCTAAGAAATTGTCTCCAGTGGAGTGCAATTATGAAATTGGCGACAGGGAATTACTGGCCATAATTTTGGCACTTAAGGAATGGAGGCATCTTCTCGAGGGTACTAGCGTGCCAGTGCTAATTTTTACTGACCACAAGTATTTAACTTATCTATCTGAAGCAAAAACATAATTTATGTAAGAACTTACCTGATAAATTCATTTCTTTCATATTAGCAAGAGTCCATGAGCTAGTGACGTATGGGATGACGTATGGGATATACATTCCTACCAGGAGGGGCAAAGTTTCCCAAACCTCAAAATGCCTATAAATACACCCCTCACCACACCCACAATTCAGTTTAACGAATAGCCAAGAAGTGGGGTGATAAAAAAGTGCGAAACATATAAAATAAGGAATTGGAATAATTGTGCTTTATACAAAATCATAACCACCACAAAAAAAAAAAGGGCGGGCCTCATGGACTCTTGCTAATATGAAAGAAATGAATTTATCAGGTAAGTTCTTACATAAATTATGTTTTCTTTCATGTAATTAGCAAGAGTCCATGAGCTAGTGACATATGGGATAATGACTACCCAAGATGTGGATCTTTCCACACAAGAGTCACTAGAGAGGGAGGGATAAAATAAAGACAGCCAATTCCTGCTGAAAATAATCCACACCCAAAATAAAGTTTAACGAAAAACATAAGCAGAAGATTCAAACTGAAACTTTTCTACCAAAAACTGCTTCAGAAGAAGAAAATACATCAAAATGGTAGAATTTAGTAAAAGTATGCAAAGAGGACCAAGTTGCTGCTTTGCAAATCTGGTCAACCGAAGCTTCATTCCTAAACGCCCAGGAAGTAGAAACTGACCTAGTAGAATGAGCTGTAATTCTCTGAGGCGGAGTTTTACCCGACTCAACATAGGCAAGATGAATTAAAGATTTCAACCAAGATGCCAAAGAAATGGCAGAAGCTTTCTGGCCTTTTCTAGAACCGGAAAAGATAACAAATAGACTAGAAGTCTTACGGAAAGATTTCGTAGCTTCAACATAATATTTCAAAGCTCTAACAACATCCAAAGAATGCAACGATTTCTCCTTAGAATTCTTAGGATTAGGACATAATGAAGGAACCACAATTTCTCTACTAATGTTGTTGGAATTCACAACTTTAGGTAAAAATTCAAAAGAAGTTCGCAACACCGCCTTATCCTGATGAAAAATCAGAAAAGGAGACTCACAAGAAAGAGCAGATAATTCAGAAACTCTTCTGGCAGAAGAGATGGCCAAAAGGAACAAAACTTTCCAAGAAAGTAATTTAATATCCAACGAATGCATAGGTTCAAACGGAGGAGCTTGAAGAGCTCCCAGAACCAAATTCAAACTCCAAGGAGGAGAAATTGACTTAATGACAGGTTTTATACGAACCAAAGCTTGTACAAAACAATGAATATCAGGAAGAATAGCAATCTTTCTGTGAAAAAGAACAGAAAGAGCAGAGATTTGTCCTTTCAAAGAACTTGCGGACAAACCCTTATCTAAACCATCCTGAAGAAACTGTAAAATTCTCGGTATTCTAAAAGAATGCCAAGAAAAATGATGAGAAAGACACCAAGAAATATAAGTCTTCCAGACTCTATAATATATCTCTCGAGATACAGATTTACGAGCCTGTAACATAGTATGAATCACAGAGTCAGAGAAACCTCTTTGACCAAGAATCAAGCGTTCAATCTCCATACCTTTAAATTTAAGGATTTCAGATCCTGATGGAAAAAAGGACCTTGTGACAGAAGGTCTGGTCTTAACGGAAGAGTCCACGGTTGGCAAGAGGCCATCCGGACAAGATCCGCATACCAAAACCTGTGAGGCCATGCCGGAGCTACCAGCAGAACAAACGAGCATTCCTTCAGAATCTTGGAGATTACTCTTGGAAGAAGAACTAGAGGCGGAAAGATATAGGCAGGATGATGCTTCCAAGGAAGTGATAATGCACCCACTGCCTCCGCCTGAGGATCCCGGGATCTGGACAGATACCTGGGAAGTTTCTTGTTTAGATGGGACGCCATCAGATCTATTTCTGGAAGTTCCCACATGTGAACAATCTGAAGAAATACCTCTGGGTGAAGAGACCATTCGCCCGGATGCAACGTTTGGCGACAGAGATAATCCGCTTCCCAATTGTCTATACCTGGGATATGAACCGCAGAGATTAGACAGGAGCTGGATTCCGCCCAAACCAAAATTCGAGATACTTCTTTCATAGCCAGAGGACTGTGAGTCCCTCCTTGATGATTGATGTATGCCACAGTTGTGACATTGTCCGTCTGAAAACAAATGAACGATTCTCTCTTCAGAAGAGGCCAAAACTGAAGAGCTCTGAAAATTGCACGGAGTTCCAAATATTGATCGGTAATCTCACCTCCTGAGATTCCCAAACTCCTTGTGCCGTCAGAGATCCCCACACAGCTCCCCAACCTGTGAGACTTGCATCTGTTGAAATTACAGTCCAGGTCGGAAGCACAAAAGAAGCCCCCTGAATTAAACGATGGTGATCTGTCCACCATGTTAGAGAGTGTCGAACAATCGGTTTTAAAGATATTGTTTGAGATATCTTCGTGTAATCCTTGCACCATTGCTTCAGCATACAGAGCTGAAGAGGTCGCATGTGAAAACGAGCAAAGGGGATCGCGTCCGATGCAGCAGTCATAAGACCTAGAATTTCCATGCATAAGGCTACCGAAGGGAATGATTGTGACTGAAGGTTTCGACAAGCTGCAATCAATTTTAGACGTCTCTTGTCTGTTAAAGACAGAGTCATGGACACTGAATCCATCTGGAAACCCAGAAAGGTTACCCTTGTCTGAGGAATCAAAGAACTTTTTGGTAAATTGATCCTCCAACCATGATCTTGAAGAAACAACACAAGTCGATTCGTATGAGATTCTGCTAAATGTAAAGACTGAGCAAGTACCAAGATATCGTCCAAATAAGGAAATACCACAATACCCTGTTCTCTGATTACAGACAGAAGGGCACCGAGAACCTTTGTAAAAATTCTTGGAGCTGTAGCTAGGCCAAACGGCAGAGCCACAAACTGGTAATGCTTGTCCAGAAAAGAGAATCTCAGGAACTGATAATGATCTGGATGAATCGGAATATGCAGATATGCATCCTGTAAATCTATTGTGGACATATAATTCCCTTGCTGAACAAAAGGCAAGATAGTCCTTACAGTTACCATCTTGAACGTTGGTATCCTTACATAACGATTCAATATTTTTAGATCCAGAACTGGTCTGAAGGAATTCTCCTTCTTTGGTACAATGAAGAGATTTGAATAAAACCCCATCCCCTGTTCCGGAACTGGAACTGGCATAATTACTCCAGTCAACTCTAGATCTGAAACACATTTCAGAAATGCTTGAGCTTTTACTGGATTTACTGGGACACGGGAAAGAAAAAATCTCTTTGCAGGAGGTCTCATCTTGAAACCAATTCTGTACCCTTCTGAAACAATGCTCTGAATCCAAAGATTGTGAACAGAATTGATCCAAATTTCCTTGAAAAAACGTAACCTGCCCCCTACCAGCTGAGCTGGAATGAGGGCCACACCTTCATGTGGACTTAGAAGCAGGCTTTGCCTTTCTAGCTGGCTTGGATTTATTCCAGACTGGAGATGGTTTCCAAACTGAAACTGTTCCTGAGGATGAAGGATCAGGCTTTTGTTCTTTATTGAAACGAAAGGAACGAAAACGATTATTAGCCCTGCTTTTACCTTTAGATTTTTTATCCTGTGGTAAAAAAGTTCCTTTCCCACCAGTAACAGTTGAAATAATGGAATCCAACTGAGAACCAAATAATTTGTTACCCTGGAAAGAAATGGAAAGTAAAGTTGATTTAGAAGCCATATCAGCATTCCAAGTTTTAAGCCATAAAGCTCTTCTAGCTAAAATAGCTAGAGACATAAACCTGACATCAACTCTGATAATATCAAAAATGGCATCACAGATAAAATTATTAGCATGCTGAAGAAGAATAATAATATCATGAGAATCACGATGTGTTACTTGTTGCGCTAAAGTTTCCAACCAAAAAGTTGAAGCTGCAGCAACATCAGCCAAAGATATAGCAGGTCTAAGAAGATTACCTGAACACAGATAAGCTTTTCTTAGAAAGGATTCAATTTTCCTATCTAGAGGATCCTTAAACGAAGTACCATCTGACGTAGGAATAGTAGTACGTTTAGCAAGGGTAGAAATAGCCCCATCAACTTTAGGGATCTTGTCCCAAAATTCTAATCTGTCAGACGGCACAGGATATAAATGCTTAAAACGTTTAGAAGGAGTAAATGAATTACCCAATTTATCCCATTCTTTGGAAATTACTGCAGAAATAGCATTAGGAACAGGAAAAACTTCTGGAATAACCACAGGAGCTTTAAATACCTTATCCAAACGTTTAGAATTAGTATCAAGAGGACCAGAATCATCTATTTCTAAAGCAATTAGTACTTCTTTAAGTAAAGAACGAATAAATTCCATTTTAAATAAATATGAAGATTTATCAGCATCAACCTCTGAGACAGAATCCTCTGAACCAGAGGAGTCATCAGAATCAGAATGATGATGTTCATTTAAAAATTCATCTGTAGGGAGAGAAGTTTTAAAAGATTTTTTACGTTTACTAGAAGGAGAAATAACAGACATAGCCTTCTTTATGGATTCAGAAACAAAATCTCTTATATTATCAGGAACATTCTGCACCTTAGATGTTGAAGGAACTGCAACAGGCAATGGTACTTTACTAAAGGAAATATTATCTGCTTTAACAAGTTTGTCATGACAATCAATGCAAACAACAGCTGGAGGAATAGCTACCAAAAGTTTACAGCAGATACACTTAGCTTTGGTAGATTCAGCACTAGACAGCGATTTTCCTGTAGTATCTTCTGACTCAGATGCAACGTGGGACATCTTGCAATATGTAAGAGAAAAAACAACATATATATAAAGCAAAATTGATCAAATTCCTTAAATGACAGTTTCAGGAATGGGAAAAAAATGCCAAAGAACAAGCTTCTAGCAACCAGAAGCAATGAAAAATGAGACTAAAATAATGTGGAGACAAAAGCGACGCCCATATTTTTTCGCGCCAAATAAGACGCCCACATTATTTGGCGCCTAAATGCTTTTGGCGCCAAAAATGACGCCACATCCGGAACGCCGACATTTTTGGCGCAAAATAACGTCAAAAAAATGACGCAACTTCCGGGGACACGTATGACGCCGGAAACGAAAATAGAATTTTTGCGCCAAAAGAGTCCACGCCAAGAATGACGCAATAAAAAGAAGCATTTTCAGCCCCCGCGAGCCTAACAGCCCACAGGGAAGAGTCAAATTTTTTTGAAGGTAAGAAAAAATGATTAAATCAAATGCATTATCCCAAATATGAAACTGACTGTCTGAAAATAAGGAAAGTTGAACATTCTGAGTCAAGGCAAATAAATGTTTGAATACATATATTTAGAACTTTATAAACAAAGTGCCCAACCATAGCTTAGAGTGTCACAGAAAATAAGATTTACTTACCCCAGGACACTCATCTACATGTTTGTAGAAAGCCAAACCAGTACTGAAACGAGAATCAGCAGAGGTAATGGTATATATAACAGTATATCGTCGATCTGAAAAGGGAGGTAAGAGATGAATCTCTACGACCGATAACAGAGAACCTATGAAATAGACCCCGTAGAAGGAGATCACTGCATTCAAATAGGCAATACTCTCCTCACATCCCTCTGACATTCACTGCACGCTGAGAGGAAAACCGGGCTCCAACTTGCTGCGGAGCGCATATCAACGTAGAATCTAGCACAAACTTACTTCACCACCTCCATCGGAGGCAAAGTTTGTAAAACTGAATTGTGGGTGTGGTGAGGGGTGTATTTATAGGCATTTTGAGGTTTGGGAAACTTTGCCCCTCCTGGTAGGAATGTATATCCCATACGTCACTAGCTCATGGACTCTTGCTAATTACATGAAAGAAACGTTTGTTTGGCACGACAGGCCAGATGGGCACTATTTTTGTCTCGGTTTAATTATGTGGTCTCCTACCTACCTGGTAGTAAGAATGTTAGGGCTGATGCTTTCTCTCGACAATTTTCGCCTCTGTCCAAGGAGGAGTCTGTACCTACTACTGTTATACCTCCTGACCATATTTTGGCTACCATACGTACTAATTTGACTTCTCCCTTGGGGAGGAGATCCTGGCTGCACAAACCAATGCACCTCCTGAGAAACCTAGTGGTAAGTGTTCCTGAGAATCTTCGAACTAAACTTTTGCACACTTACCACTATCTTAAAGCCACAGGTCAACAAGGCAAGAACCAAATGATTTGGTCTGTCACTCGACAATTCTGGTGGCCAGGTCTTCGTTCTGATGTTGTTGTGTATGTTGCCTCCTGCTCAGTTTGTGCACAGAATAAAACTCCTCGGCGTCTTCCTGTGGGTCTTCTTCAACCTATTGCTAATGGTGAGCGTCCTTGGACACATCTTTCCATGGACTTCATTGTCGAGCTCCCTGTTTCCAATGGCAATACTGTTATAGAGAGGTAAGAAAATTGGTCCGGCGTCTCTAGCATCCATTTCTCCCCCAAGCCGGTCGAACCGGAAGTGTAACGTAGCCGTGTAACCTGTTAACCCGGAGTGCCGTAGCCAATAGAGGAGAACCAGTTCTCAGTAATACATGTGTGTGAAAGAAGGAGCAGGCACTGCATACACAGATTAATGCAAAAATATCCCAATATTAATTACTGAACCTGAGTGGACTATTATATTAGTGGGCATACTAAGGCTTCTATTGGCTTATATCTATTAAAGACTAACTCACAAAATTGAAAGTGTTAGCAAATGCCCAGAAACCTATATATGCCTCATTTTACATATGACACTGTATAAGGACAAAAGAGATCAGGTAATGTTTATAATAGAGCATAAACCGTTGGTACACTCTGAACTATGCAGGTAATTATGCCATAGAAAAGAGAGAGGGTACAACATACAGGGGTACACACTGAATTGTCAAATCTCAAGATAATATGAACATACATGTGAATACTGAATAAGGAAGTTAAAGGGTACTCCAATACAGACAGATTAAAAAATTGATGTCACATTCTCTATTTAGTCCTAACGGACTTCTGGTCTGCAATTGGAGTATCCAATAAATCTCCTTTCTTTGTAATATGTTGTATCTGTTTCCACCTCTGAGCGGTACATTGGCAACATCAATTATGCGAATGGAAACATTAGCTATATTTGAAAAATGTTCTTCATTGAAGTGGTTAGCTATAGCTGATTCCTTTACATAGTTTTTGGTGTCCCAAAGGTGTTCACTGAACCTCTTTCTGACCTCCCTGGAGGTTTGACCAACATACTGCATCTGACATAGATTGCACGTAAGTAGATAGACAGCAAAAGTTGTACCACAGTTGGCATTGAAATTAATGTCATATCTGTGTCTAGTGATACTGCTGGTGAAGTAATTACCTCCGCTCATATAGGCACACATACCACAATTTCTACTTAGACATTTGAAATTCCCCTGACTAGTAAGCCACCTAGAGTTCACTGGACTGGTCCTGGTTATATTACTAGGAGAAAGACTACTAGCTAGAGTATGAGGTTTTTTAGACACAAATTTACAATTCTTTATTATAGGGGCCAATGTGGGGTCTCCTTCAAGAATATGCAGATGTTTTTGTAAGATTTTAGCTATTTTTGAATATTGGCTAGTATATTCTGTGGTGAATACTATGGCCTCTTTATAAGAATTCTCTTTGGTATTATGCTTGCTGACCTCACAGAACTGAATTTCTGTTCTACATTTTTCTAAAGTACGTGCATTGTATCCTCTTGCTATCAGTCTTCTTTTAAGATCCAATGACTGCATTTCATAAGTTTCTTGTGACTGTGTGTTTCTTTTTAGCCTTATAAACTGTCCCCGAGGGACAGCTTTTATGAGATGACTAGGATGTTGTGAGGTGGCGTGCAGTATTGTATTACCTGCAACAGGCTTACGATAGGTTTTAGTAATGACTTTGTTGCCACTCACTTGTAAGGTCAAGTCAAGATATTTTACTTCTTGATTGAAAGTACCAGTAAATTTAAGATTCATGAAGTTGTTGTCCAAAAAAATAATGAATCTATTGAACAACTCTTCATCCACTGTTTTTTTTAGGATGACCAAGAGATCATCTATGTATCTCACAAATAATAAAATATCCTCCAACCATGGGTTAAGAACACTGTAGATGTAGGTGAGCTCCCACCATGAGACGTATAAATTTGCAAACGCGAGGGCAAATTTTGTCCCCATGGCCGTCCTGCATATTTGTCTGTAAAAGGTCCCTTCGAACATGAAGTAATTGTGGGATAACACAAATCGTAGAACATCACCAATGTACTTCTTGGTGTCATATTCGAGATTCAGTTCTCTCTCTAGGAAAAATTCAACTGCCTCAATCCCTAGTTGTTGTGGTATAGAGGTGTATAAGGAACTAACATGTATAATGTGATTCCCATACCACCGTATGTAACACATCTATAAGGTGTGAGCTATCTTTGAGATAAGACAGCTGCTTGACAGCTAGTGGTTGGAGTACACTATCCAACCATGCTCCCAAGGGCTCAAACAAGGACCCCACACCGGAGACAATTGGTCTACCCGGCGGATGTGTGAGGTCCTTGTGAACCTTGGGGACATGATAAAAGATAGGAACAAGAGGATTTTTGGGGACTAGTGTGTCTAAGTCCGTTTCTTTGAATACCCCTAAATGTATGCCTTCAGTGATTAGTTTGACAAGATTTCTTCTGTACTGTACAACTGGATTTCCCATAATTTTTTGATACACTTTAGCATCAGATAATTGAGAGTGTGCCTCACAGAAATAATCTTCTTTGTCTATAGAGTTCGCTCTCACTAGAGATACAGTTGAAGTTGATACAGAGGAGTCATTTGAGACACCCTACAATTTTGAAAGCACTAACTTACTTTTTAGTGAGGCGTGCTCTGTGGTTCAACTCACTGAACTCTATAGTGGGGAGAGAAATAAGACGTTGCCAAAAGACATAGTAAAACCTGTGAAAGCCAAGTCTGATTTTTATCCTGTACAATACAGAGGTCCCCATATTAATGCATGCATGCAGAGATTAGTACAAGAAGACATTTTAGAATTAGAAAGGTCTCTATGCGGCAATGCTTCCCCCCAGAATCTGAGAATCTCTAAAAAATAATGATCAGATTGTCATTAGAAATTCGGACAAGGGGGGAAGCATTGTCATATTAGACAAAGAAGATTATTTCTGTGAGGCACACTCTCAATTATCTGATTATCACTGCTTCTTAGGTTTTCAGCTTCCAATATTACCCTTCTTAGGCATAGACAATCTCCCAGATTCATGTGTTCATAGTTAATAGGTTGCCTGAATATATACATATATATTCATTTGAGTATCTTAACTACATGAAAATTATACAGGGAGTGCAGAATTATTAGGCAAATGAGTATTTTGACCACATCATCCTCTTTATGCATGTTGTCTTACTCCAAGCTGTATAGGCTCGAAAGCCTACTACCAATTAAGCATATTAGGTGATGTGCATCTCTGTAATGAGAAGGGGTGTGGTCTAATGACATCAAAACCCTATATCAGGTGTGCATAATTATTAGGCAACTTCCTTTCCTTTGGCAAAATGGGTCAAAAGAAGGACTTGACAGGCTCAGAAAAGTCAAAAAACATAATTTATGTAAGAACTTACCTGATAAATTCATTTCTTTCATATTAGCAAGAGTCCATGAGCTAGTGACGTATGGGATATACATTCCTACCAGGAGGGGCAAAGTTTCCCAAACCTCAAAATGCCTATAAATACACCCCTCACCACACCCACAATTCAGTTTAACGAATAGCCAAGAAGTGGGGTGATAAAAAAAGTGCGAAAGCATATAAAATAAGGAATTGGAATAATTGTGCTTTATACAAAATCATAACCACCACAAAAAAAGGGCGGGCCTCATGGACTCTTGCTAATATGAAAGAAATGAATTTATCAGGTAAGTTCTTACATAAATTATGTTTTCTTTCATGTAATTAGCAAGAGTCCATGAGCTAGTGACGTATGGGATAATGACTACCCAAGATGTGGATCTTTCCACACAAGAGTCACTAGAGAGGGAGGGATAAAATAAAGACAGCCAATTCCTGCTGAAAATAATCCACACCCAAAAATAAAGTTAACGAAAAACATAAGCAGAAGATTCAAACTGAAACCACTGCCTGAAGTACTTTTCTACCAAAAACTGCTTCAGAAGAAGAAAATACATCAAAATGGTAGAATTTAGTAAAAGTATGCAAAGAGGACCAAGTTGCTGCTTTGCAAATCTGGTCAACCGAAGCTTCATTCCTAAACGCCCAGGAAGTAGAAACTGACCTAGTAGAATGAGCTGTAATTCTCTGAGGCGGAGTTTTACCCGACTCAACATAGGCAAAATGAATTAAAGATTTCAACCAAGATGCCAAAGAAATGGCAGAAGCTTTCTGGCCTTTTCTAGAACCGGAAAAGATAACAAATAGACTAGAAGTCTTACAGAAAGATTTCGTAGCTTCAACATAATATTTCAAAGCTCTAACAACATCCAAAGAATGCAACGATTTCTCCTTAGAATTCTTAGGATTAGGACATAATGAAGGAACCACAATTTCTCTACTAATGTTGTTGGAATTCACAACTTTAGGTAAAAATTCAAAAGAAGTTCACAACACCGCCTTATCCTGATGAAAAATCAGAAAAGGAGACTCACAAGAAAGAGCAGATAATTCAGAAACTCTTCTGGCAGAAGAGATGGCCAAAAGGAACAAAACTTTCCAAGAAAGTAATTTAATGTCCAATGAATGCATAGGTTCAAACGGAGGAGCTTGAAGAGCTCCCAGAACCAAATTCAAACTCCAAGGAGGAGAAATTGACTTAATGACAGGTTTTATACGAACCAAAGCTTGTACAAAACAATGAATATCAGGAAGAATAGCAATCTTTCTGTGAAAAAGAACAGAAAGAGCAGAGATTTGTCCTTTCAAAGAACTTGCGGACAAACCCTTATCTAAACCATCCTGAAGAAACTGTAAAATTCTCGGTATTCTAAAAGAATGCCAAGAAAAATGATGAGAAAGACACCAAGAAATATAAGTCTTCCAGACTCTATAATATATCTCTCGAGATACAGATTTACGAGCCTGTAACATAGTATTAATCACAGAGTCAGAGAAACCTCTTTGACCAAGAATCAAGCGTTCAATCTCCATACCTTTAAATTTAAGGATTTCAGATCCTGATGGAAAAAAGGACCTTGTGACAGAAGGTCTGGTCTTAACGGAAGAGTCCACGGTTGGCAAGAGGCCATCCGGACAAGATCCGCATACCAAAACCTGTGAGGCCATGCCGGAGCTACCAGCAGAACAAACGAGCATTCCTTCAGAATCTTGGAGATTACTCTTGGAAGAAGAACTAGAGGCGGAAAGATATAGGCAGGATGATACTTCCAAGGAAGTGATAATGCATCCACTGCCTCCGTCTGAGGATCCCGGGATCTGGACAGATACCTGGGAAGTTTCTTGTTTAGATGGGACGCCATCAGATCTATTTCTGGAAGTTCCCACATTTGAACAATCTGGGTGAAGAGACCATTCGCCCGGATGCAACGTTTGGCGACTGAGATAATCTGCTTCCCAATTGTCTATACCTGTTATATGAACCGCAGAGATTAGACAGGAGCTGGATTCCGCCCAAACCAAAATTCGAGATACTTCTTTCATAGCCAGAGGACTGTGAGTCCCTCCTTGATGATTGATGTATGCCACAGTTGTGACATTGTCTGTCTGAAAACAAATGAACGATTCTCTCTTCAGAAGAGGCCAAAACTGAAGAGCTCTGAAAATTGCACGGAGTTCCAAAATATTGATCGGTAATCTCACCTCCTGAGATTCCCAAACTCCTTGTGCCGTCAGATATCCCCACACAGCTCCCCAACCTGTGAGACTTGCATCTGTTGAAATTACAGTCCAGGTCGGAAGCACAAAAGAAGCCCCCTGAATTAAACGATGGTGATCTGTCCACCATGTTAGAGAGTGTCGAACAATCGGTTTTAAAGATATTAATTGAGATATCTTCGTGTAATCCTTGCACCATTGCTTCAGCATACAGAGCTGAAGAGGTCGCATGTGAAAACGAGCAAAGGGGATCGCGTCCGATGCAGCAGTCATAAGACCTAGAATTTCCATGCATAAGGCTACCAAAGGGAATGATTGTGACTGAAGGTTTCGACAAGCTGCAATCAATTTTAGACGTCTCTTGTCTGTTAAAGACAGAGTCATGGACACTGAATCCATCTGGAAACCCAGAAAGGTTACCCTTGTCTGAGGAATCAAAGAACTTTTTGGTAAATTGATCCTCCAACCATGATCTTGAAGAAACAACACAAGTCGATTCGTATGAGATTCTGCTAAATGTAAAGACTGAGCAAGTACCAAGATATCGTCCAAATAAGGAAATACCACAATACCCTGTTCTCTGATTACAGACAGAAGGGCACCGAGAACCTTTGTAAAAATTCTTGGAGCTGTAGCTAGGCCAAACGGCAGAGCCAGAAACTGGTAATGCTTGTCCAGAAAAGAGAATCTCAGGAACTGATAATGATCTGGATGAATCGGAATATGCAGATATGCATCCTGTAAATCTATTGTGGACATATAATTCCCTTGCTGAACAAAAGGCAAGATAGTCCTTACAGTTACCATCTTGAACGTTGGTATCCTTACATAACGATTCAATATTTTTAGATCCAGAACTGGTCTGAAGGAATTCTCCTTCTTTGGTACAATGAAGAGATTTGAATAAAACCCCATCCCCTGTTCCGGAACTGGAACTGGCATAATTACTCCAGTCAACTCTAGATCTGAAACACATTTCAGAAATGCTTGAGCTTTTACTGGATTTACTGGGACACGGGAAAGAAAAAATCTCTTTGCAGGAGGTCTCATCTTGAAACCAATTCTGTACCCTTCTGAAACAATGTTCTGAATCCAAAGATTGTGAATAGAATTGATCCAAATTTCCTTGAAAAAACGTAACCTGCCCCCTACCAGCTGAGCTGGAATGAGGGCCGCACCTTCATGTGGACTTAGAAGCAGGCTTTGCCTTTCTAGCTGGCTTGGATTTATTCCAGACTGGAGATGGTTTCCAAACTGAAACTGCTCCTGAGGATGAAGGATCAGGCTTTTGTTCTTTGTTGAAACGAAAGGAACGAAAACGATTATTAGCCCTGTTTTTACCTTTAGATTTTTTATCCTGTGGTGAAAAAGTTCCTTTCCCACCAGTAACAGTTGAAATAATGGAATCCAACTGAGAACCAAATAATTTGTTACCCTGGAAAGAAATGGAAAGTAAAGTTGATTTAGAAGCCATATCAGCATTCCAAGTTTTAAGCCATAAAGCTCTTCTAGCTAAAATAGCTAGAGACATAAACCTGACATCAACTCTGATAATATCAAAAATGGCATCACAGATAAAATTATTAGCATGCTGTAGAAGAATAATAATATCATGAGAATCACGATGTGTTACTTGTTGCGCTAAAGTTTCCAACCAAAAAGTTGAAGCTGCAGCAACATCAGCCAAAGATATAGCAGGTCTAAGAAGATTACCTGAACACAGATAAGCTTTTCTTAGAAAGGATTCAATTTTCCTATCTAAAGGATCCTTAAACAAAGTACCATCTGACGTAGGAATAGTAGTACGTTTAGCAAGGGTAGAAATAGCCCCATCAACTTTAGGGATCTTGTCCCAAAATTCTAATCTGTCAGACGGCACAGGATATAATTGCTTAAAACGTTTAGAAGGAGTAAATGAATTACCCAATTTATCCCATTCTTTGGAAATAACTGCAGAAATAGCATTAGGAACAGGAAAAACTTCTGGAATAACCACAGGAGCTTTAAATACCTTATCCAAACGTTTAGAATTAGTATCAAGAGGACCAGAATCCTCTATTTCTAAAGCAATTAGTACTTCTTTAAGTAAAGAACTAATAAATTCCATTTTAAATAAATATGAAGATTTATCAGCATCAACCTCTGAGACAGAATCCTCTGAACCAGAGGAGTCATCAGAATCAGAATGATGATGTTCATTTAAAAATTCATCTGTAGGGAGAGAAGTTTTAAAAAAAATTTTACGTTTACTAGAAGGAGAAATAACAGACATAGCCTTCTTTATGGATTCAGAAACAAAATCTCTTATATTATCAGGAACATTCTGCACCTTAGATGTTGAAGGAACTGCAACAGGCAATGGTACTTTACTAAAGGAAATATTATCTGCTTTAACAAGTTTGTCATGACAATCAATACAAACAACAGCTGGAGGAATAGCTACCAAAAGTTTACAGCAGATACACTTAGCTTTGGTAGATTCAGCACTAGACAGCAATTTTCCTGTAGTATCTTCTGACTCAGATGCAACGTGAGACATCTTGCAATATGTAAGAGAAAAAACAACATATATATAAAGCAAAATTGATCAAATTCCTTAAATGACAGTTTCAGGAATGGGAAAAAATGCCAAAGAACAAGCTTCTAGCAACCAGAAGCAATGAAAAATGAGACTTAAATAATGTGGAGACAAAAGCGACGCCCATATTTTTTCGCGCCAAATAAGACGCCCACATTATTTGGCGCCTAAATGCTTTTGGCGCCAAAAAATGCTTTTGGCGCCAAAATAACGTCAAAAAATGACGCAACTTCCGGCGACACGTATGACGCCGGAAACGGAAAAATAATTTTTGCGCCAAAAAAGTCCGCGCCAAGAATGACGCAATAAAATGAAGCATTTTCAGCCCCCGCGAGCCTAACAGCCCACAGGGAAGAGTCAAATTTTTGAAGGTAAGAAAAAATGATTTAAATCAAATGCATTATCCCAAATATGAAACTGACTGTCTGAAAATAAGGAAAGTTTGAACATTCTGAGTCAAGGCAAATAAATGTTTGAATACATATATTTAGAACTTTATAAACAAAGTGCCCAACCATAGCTTAGAGTGTCACAGAAAATAAGATTTACTTACCCCAGGACACTCATCTACATGTTTGTAGAAAGCCAAACCAGTACTGAAACGAGAATCAGCAGAGGTAATGGTATATATAAGAGTATATCGTCGATCTGAAAAGGGAGGTAAGAGATGAATCTCTACGACCGATAACAGAGAACCTATGAAATAGACCCCGTAAAAGGAGATCACTGCATTCAAATAGGCAATACTCTCCTCACATCCCTCTGACATTCACTGCACGCTGAGAGGAAAACCGGGCTCCAACTTGGTGCGGAGCGCATATCAACGTAGAATCTTAGCACAAACTTACTTCACCACCTCCATCGGAGGCAAAGTTTGTAAAACTGAATTGTGGGTGTGGTGAGGGGTGTATTTATAGGCATTTTGAGGTTTGGGAAACTTTGCCCCTCCTGGTAGGAATGTATATCCCATACGTCACTAGCTCATGGACTCTTGCTAATTACATGAAAGAAATAGTGAGATATCTTGCAGAGGGATGCAGCACTCTTAAAATTGCAAAGCTTCTGAAGCGTGATCATCGAACAATCAAGCGTTTCATTCAAAATAGTCAACAGGGTCGCAAGAAGCGTGTGGAAAAACCAAGGCGCAAAATAACTGCCCATGAACTGAGAAAAGTCAAGCGTGCAGCTGCCAAGAGTCCACTTGGGCCATATTTCAGAGCTGCAACATCACTGGAGTGCCCAAAAGCACAAGGTGTGCAATACTCAGAGACATGGCCAAGGTAAAAAAGGCTGAAAGACGACCACCACTGAACAAGACACACAAGCTGAAACGTCAAGACTGGGCCAAGAAATATCTCAAGACTGATTTTTCTAAGGTTTTATGGACTGATGAAATGAGAGTGAGTCTTGATGGGCCAGATGGATGGGCCCGTGGCTGGATTGGTAAAGGGCAGAGAGCTCCAGTCCGACTCAGACGCCAGCAAGGTGGAGGTGGAGTACTGGTTTGGGCTGGTATCATCAAAGATGAGCTTGTGGGGCCTTTTCGGGTTGAGGATGGAGTCAAGCTCAACTCCCAGTCCTACTGCCAGTTTCTGGAAGACACCTTCTTCAAGCAGTGGTACAGGAAGAAGTCTGCATCCTTCAAGAAAAACATGATTTTCATGCAGGACAATGCTCCATCACACACGTCCAAGTACTCCACAGCGTGGCTGGCAAGAAAGGGTATAAAAGAAGAAAATCTAATGACATGACCTCCTTGTTCACCTGATCCGAACCCCATTGAGAACCTGTGGTCCATCATCAAATGTGAGATTTACAAGGAGGGAAAACAGTACACCTCTCTGAACAGTGTCTGGGAGGCTGTGGTTGCTGCTGCACGCAATGTTGATGGTGAACAGATCAAAACACTGACAGAATCCATGGATGGCAGGCTTTTGAGTGTCCTTGCAAAGAAAGGTGGCTATATTGGTCACTGATTTGTTTTTGTTTTGTTTTTGAATGTCAGAAATGTATATTTGTGAATGTTGAGATGTTATATTGGTTTCACTGGTAAAAATAAATAATTGAAATGGGTATATATTTGTTTTTTGTTAAGTTGCCTAATAATTATGCACAGTAATAGTCACCTGCACACACAGATATCCCCCTAAAATAGCTATAACTAAAAGCAAACTAAAAACTACTTCCAAAACTATTCAGCTTTGATATTAATGAGTTTTTTGGGTTCATTGAGAACATGGTTGTTGTTCAATAATAAAATTAATCCTCAAAAATACAACTTGCCTAATAATTCTGCACTCCCTGTATAGATAATTTGTTATCAAAAGTACATAGGTTAAGATATTTTGAAATCTTAATTCTTGGCTTCTATGCTTCCAAGTAACACATGGCTGGGCAGGATGAGTATGTAGCTCAACAGGGGATCATTTAACATGTAGATGGTAAAAACTACAATTCCTTTAACATGTTTGTAGATTCAATCATTCCCACAGACGGACCGTCTATTCCCCACAGGGGCCTGTGAATTCATTACCCATCTTGGGCAGGAAGCCCATATATGGGCATATACCTCTGAGGCTCCATCATGCTAATATTCACTTTGAAGTAGCCCACTGTTTTTATTTATACAACAGTCTAACAGGCCCATTTATCAAGCTCCATACGGAGCTTGAAGGGCCGTGTTTCTGGCGAGTCTTCAGACCGCTGCTCCATAACCCTGTCCGCCTGCTCTGAGCAGGCGGACAGGAATCACCGGAAATCAACCTGATCGGGTTGATTGTCACCTCCCTGCTGGCGGCCGATTGGTCGCGAGTCAGCAGGAGGCGGCGTTTCACCAGCAGCTCTTGTGAGCTGCTGGTGCAATGCTAAATGCGGAGAGCGTATTGCTCTCCGCATTTAGTGAGGTCTTGCGGACCTGATCCGCAGTGTCGGATCAGGTCCGCAAGACCTTTGATAAATTTGGGCCAATGTCTTTGTTCTTTCTGAAATAACTATGCAAACAATTTCATTGATGAATGAGAGAGGGGGGGGGGGGGGCTGGTTTACACAGCCAAAAATCATTTGACAGAGTAAATACAACTGCTGTAACCAGTTTCCTGTGTAATTAATCCTGTGGTCTTAATAACCATATATATACATACATATATATATAATTTAATAATTTTCACAGATACCCTGACACCACAGTATCTTCTATAGGAGTTTCTAACCTGGTCGGCAAGTTGGATTTCCAGTGCCCTATTCTTTTTATTTCTACCAATCATATAAGCCTTGATTTCTCCACGCAGTACCGCTTTTGAGGCTTCCCAGAAAATCTATTTTTTTTAAGATAAACAATATTATGGGTACAGCAATCCTTCCACTTCTTTCTCAACAAAAGTGAAAATCTGGGGTTATTAAAAAGATAACGAGGGGATTTTTTTTTTTGCGTTTTATCTTGAAGGTTAGAGATGGAAATGATAATAAGATTATAGCGTGATCTGATATCAAGATATCGCCAATTCCTGCATCCATCTGAAGAATAAAGAGAGATTCAGAGACCAAAATCAGATCAATTCTAGAAAAAGTTCTATGTATTTTCAATTCACACGAGGATACTAGAGATTCTGGATTTTTGAAAATATGTTGAGTTTTTCTTGTATTCTTTTAGAATTTTATTAGAAAATCGATCTAGTTCTTGTGACTGTCATATTAAAATCCCCTGCAAGTACTAGGTTTTCCCCAATAAAGGGGTATACCTTACATATAATTTTTTCTCAGAAATCCATACAAAATTTATTCGGGGCATATATATTGCAAAATGTAAACTTAATATTCCTAATAAGATATATCTAAAATCTGTATCCATTTCGGCATTTAGAATACTATAGTCTAATTCCTAATAGTCTAATTCCTTGTTTACTAGGAATGCGACCCCACATTTCCTTTTGGGACATGGCGTAGCAATAACCTCTCCCACCCATCTTGACCTCAATTTAGCTGCTTCTATGGCGTTAAGATGTGTTTCCTGTAAAAAAACAAAAAAAAAAAACATCTGAATTGGCCTTAGCCAAGGTTTCAATTATAAGTATATGTTTCATAGAAGAGATAATCCCCCCCAACATTCCAAAATAATATTTTAAAATTTTCGACCAACATGGCCATTCTGGTATTTAAAGATTATTTTTATTTCCTATGTGGTGGGGGGGGGGGGAGAGCAGAGAGAGGAGAGAAAGAAGGGCAAAAAAAAAGTTTTGATTAGGGGGCGTTTTATTTTGGGGGGGCGTTTTATTTTGCTAGGGATTAGGTTTAATTTTTTTAATTTTTGATCATTTTGTTTATTTTTTTTCTGTAATTTGAGTTTATTTTTTTGTAATTTTAGATATTTGTTTTTGTAATTTAATGTTAGGTTTAATTATTTTAAGTGTAACTTAATATTGGGGTTAATTTAGGGGGTGTTAGGTTAGGGGGCTTAGTAATTAAATTAGTTATTTGCATTGTGGGGGGTTGACAGTTTAGGAGTTAATTTGGTTTACTGTGATGCGGCGGGTTGGCGGTTTTGGAGTTAATAGGTTTATTGAGATGTTTGTAAGTTTAGGGGGTAATAGGTTGAAGGGACACTGAACCCAATTTTTTTCTTTCGTAACTTAGATAGAGCATGCAATTTTAAACAACTTTGTAATTTACTCCTATTATCAAATTTTCTTAATTCTCTTGGTATCTTTATTTGAAAAGCAAGAATGTGAGTTTAGAAGCTGGCCCATTTTTGGTGAACAACTTGGGTTGTTCTTGCCGATTAATGGATAAATTCACCCACCAATAAACGTGCTGTCCAGTGGTCTGAACAAAAAATTGGCAGGCTCCTTAGCTTAGATGCCTTCTTTTTCAAACAAAGCAAGAGAACGAAGAAAAATTAATAATAGGAGTAAATTAGAAAGTTGCTTAAAATTCAATGCTCTATCTGAATAATGAAAAACAATTTGGGCTCAGTATCCCTTTAATTAGGTTTATTGCAATGTGGGGGGTTGGTGGTTTAGGGGTTAATATTTTAATTATGTTATTTGCGGATTGGGGTTAATTAATTTATTATTTTGCGATGTGGGGTTAGCGGTTTCGGGGTTTGTTAATACTTTGTGCGGGAGGTTAGATTTTTTTTTTAAGGCTTCTTTTGCCTACGCTGCATCCAGGTGGATTCTTTTGGCTGCCTCACGCAGCCAACATTCCTTTGAGGATGCGTGCACAACTGGCGACGTATGCGTTACAAACGCGATTATAGTATAGATATACGCGACAGGACAGCAAAACCTGAGGATAAAAGAATTGGCTATTTTTAGAGCCTTGATCCTCTCCTGAATGTCCTCAAGAAAGGATTTAACTTGAATTAATTCTGACAGAGTCACACCAATAAGTGGTTGCAGCCGCAGCAGCCGGTTGAAACAGTTGAAACTTTTTTTTTAATTCTTGCACATACTTACTGTTACTTGTAAATACATTTCATTATTATATAATTTATGTGATCGTATCTCTTAAAACAAGTTGTTTAACCTCCTCTTTGCTAGTACAACTGAATTACTGTGTCACGAAAAGATGTAGGTCTAAAAAGTGTGTCAGCAACATGAAAAGTTTGTAAAGCTCTACTCTAGGGTATATAAAACCTTAAAAAGAAAACTGAGGTGCTCAACTTTAAATCTAAAGTTAGGTTCCTCTGAAATAGATTTATTTTCTGAAACCTGACTCCAAAAGCTCACCTTCTGATGCAACAGAGGTTAACTCATCCTCAAAAAGATGAGACAGACTAGCCAACTCAGACTGAAGTGAAGGGTTATCCCCAAAATCAGCAGAACTGTGCTTAACCTTTCTCTTATGCTTTCCAGAGATAGGTATGGCGTTTAGAGCAGCAGAGACAGCAGCTTGTAACTGAGAAGTTAAATCAGCTGGCAAAAAAACATAATTTATGTAAGAATTTACCTGATAAATAAATTCATTTCTTTCATATTGGCAAGAGTCCATCAGCTAGTGACGTATGGGATATACATTCCTACCAGGAGGGGCAAAGTTTCCCAAACCTCAAAATGCCTATAAATACACCCCTCACCACACCCACAATTCAGTTTAACGAATAGCCAAGAAGTGGGGTGATAAGAAAGTAGCGAAAGCATCAACAAGGAATTGGAATAATTGTGCTTTATACAAAAAAATCATAACCACCATAAGAAAAAGGTGGGTCTCATGGACTCTTGCTAATATGAAAGAAATGAATTTATCAGGTAAATTCTTACATAAATTATGTTTTCTTTCATGTAATTGGCAAGAGTCCATGAGCTAGTGAAGTACGGGATAGCAAATACCCAAGATGTGGCACTCCACGCAAGAGTCACTAGAGAGGGAGGGATCAAATGAAAAACAGCCAATTCCGCTGAAAAATTAATCCACAACCCAAATCAAAAGTTTTAATCTGATTCTTCTGCTTATAATTTCAGTTTTTTTCATTATAAAACTGAAACAACTGCCTGAAGTACTTTTCTACCAAAAACTGCTTCAGAAGAAGAAAAAACATCAAAATGGTAGAATTTAGTAAAAGTATGCAAAGACGACCAAGTTGCTGCTTTGCAAATCTGATCAACAGAAGCTTCATTCCTAAAAGCCCAGGAAGTAGAAACTGACCTAGTAGAATGAGCCGTAATCCTCTGAGGCGGGGATTTACCAGACTCCAAATAAGCATGATGAATTAAAAGCTTTAACCAAGATGCCAAAGAAATAGCAGAAGCCTTCTGACCTTTCTTAGAACCAGAAAAGATAACTAATAGACTAGAAGTCTTTCTGAAATCTTTAGTAGCTTCCACATAATATTTCAAAGCTCTTACCACATCCAAAGAATGTAAAGATCTCTCCAGAGAATTCTTAGGATTAGGACACAATGAAGGGAATTCTAATGTTGTTAGAATTCACAACCTTAGGTAAAAATTTAA